>NC_140971.1:93168535-93326035 GCF_056783735.1 Eptatretus burgeri
CTGAGAGATCAGAGGGAATGAGATCAGAGAGGATGTGCTAAATAACACCGAGGCCACCTACCTGTCTGCCTTGTGAGAAGCAGCCTTGTGCATAAATCCAAATGTGGCATTTACAATTAAAACGAACTTTTGCAATCAATTTCGATATCTGATTTAATTCTCAAAGCCATTCCCAGTGAACAAGTGTCCTGTGAAATGAAAAATTACGAACCTTTCTATTCCGTTTCAAGATTATGAGGAAGCTTGCATATTGCACATGTATTAAATAATGGATTAGAACATTAATTAGGCATGTTTTTTTTTAACATTCTTTAAAGATTGCATTTCAGGGTACAAGGAACAAACATTTGGATGTAAGAAGTACCATTGTTTTACAGGAACATCGGTGTTTCCAAAATGCTCTGCTGTTTAAGGGATACGCTGGGAGGTTTGCCATTGCATTCCCAACAGAGATCCGAGGCAGGAAATTAGAAAAAATTTTGAACCAGTGAGATATTTAACTTGCACTAGTTAGTGCTCTGACTGGTGCAAGTTCAACATGTATCTGTCTGTCTCTGTTTTGTAAACAGAAACAGAGACAGACAGCTTATTGTCTCATCCTGAAGGCAGGTGTACTTTCTGAAGCAACACTATGCCTGAAAATGACAACCATGACAGGTGGAAAGCGGATCCCATTCTGACAGGGATAAAATTCAGACTAAACTGAAAGGCACATTTAAGCTTCCTCGAAGATTGTTCTTTCAGTCCAAAAATTAACATCCTGTTCTGAAATGATTCTAAGCTTCTGGAAACCAAGCTATTCTCAAGGAGAATGAGAAAGCATCTCGAAATGTAACAGGCGTCCACGTCCGCTTTGTACTCTTAAACTAAACTTGACGAAAACAAACAGTTAAAAAATAAATTGTACATTTTCTTAATTTGTGTTCTCCATATTCTCATTATGAAGGTTTGTTAAAAAAAAAATTGATCACAAAATCTCAATTGGTTAAAACGTAATGGCATGGACAGACACACTGAAGCTCGATGGTAAATAAATTAAGAAACACCGAAGCGATAAAAAAAACGGCCGTCTCGTGCTTGACGCGCTGCGGAGGAGCGAGGAGTGCTATTTATAGTAGCTATGACTTTGCTCTTTCACATTCTGACCCAACTTTTAATTAGTTTCTCCATATTCCAATAATTAAGGTTTAAAAAAAAACTGGCTGGCCAGGCTTGTTGCTCGACAAAATAGTCAGGGGCAGTCATTTGTAATTAGCTCAGGGTGCCCGGCAATAACTCGCCGACTTTTCACGAAGGACTCCGTGGGATCTTTAGCGTGCACCAACGAATGCTGGCAGACACGACGCCAGTTTAACGTCCATCCGAGATGACGCACAAATCGATGACTCACCCTGCCTGTGAAACACCGGGATGGCAGTTTATAGCTGGGTCGGGATTCAAACCAAGGTGAGACAGCTTCGAGGCGAGTGTGCGTACTCCTCACCTCAACTCGGCCATCCTGCCGGACCATAGATTGCGATTCAATATTCTGGATGATGCGATCAGCAAGTTTTGTGGAAAAAGTCTGATCGATATTGAACGTACAAACGCTGTTTATGACTCATAATGCTGCACATGGACAATGCATGCTCGAAGGTGGAGGGTTTTCAAGCTTGTTGTACTTGCGGACCCCTTGACACATCACCAAGAAAAAAATTAGAGACCCCTTTCTCAAAGCCAGCAGAATAATATCTGATCTAGAAAAGTTTAACCTTGACATCTTGAACCAGAAACATCATTGAATAATTATATTCGAAATTAATTTTTAAAATTTTAAATTACTAATTTTTTTTCCAGCATGAAATTTTCACGATACCATATTTTCTTTTGTTGCAACCAATTATCATATTTAATCGATTAAACAAAGGGTAATTCAAACAAAATCTATCAAAAAAAATCAAAATCATTTCCAAATATCTTTCTGTTCTACTTATTTATTTATGTTTGTTCAGACGTAGCACAAGGCTGTGAGGTAGCATTATTGGATGAGGGCGCAGCTGTGCCGCTGATGCAGTGCCCTCTGAAGGTCAGAGCCCTCTCTCCTCTCTCTCCTCTCTCTCCTCTCTCTCCTCTCTCTCCTCTCTCTCCTCTCTCTCCTCTCTCTCACATCCCCAGTTTTTGACTCTTGGTTCTGACAGCTTCTTCATTGCACTTAAGCTGATTGTCCACCTTGTTCACCGACCCTGCGTCTTCCTCTCTACCCCACCTCCCTTCCACCTCCCCTCGCTCTCTCATTCTCATGGTATGTTTTCCCAGCTACGTTGTTCTGTTCTGTCGTATAGCTCTTTCACGAGCCTTGACTTTGTACACAAAGAAACAACATGCTGAACTTGCTTCATGGATCCACACTAGCATGGCCCTAGACCCCCCCTTCCCCGGTGAAAAATATATTACTCTGATGTCATTGTGGTTCTAAAATAATGGAAATTTACTGTAATAAAACACAAACTGCCCTTGACATGCCTCGATGATGTTCATTCACAAAGACAATACACTCATTGTACAGGGGTGTCAAACTGTGATTTGATGATTGTTCAACCATCCATCAGCCATAGGTATTGTGTAAAAGCATGTTGTGGTCTTGAATGGGTCCTAACATGTCTTGAGCAGTTTAACATTGTCATAAGATAGAAGAATTGTTTATCTCCTCCATGAGCCTCGACAGTGTATACAAAAAAAAAAAAAAAACTTCAAATGACAATGCTCACCTGTTTTGCCAAAAAGTTAGATAACGAATAGTGTTGGAGATAACATTGACTATACTCGATTTCATTACTGCCACCACCAAAGGTGGATTGAGGTTATGTGTCTGTCTGTCTGTCTGTCAGATGGACATCTCAAAAAGTTATGGACGAAACTTGGTGGACAGGTTGGGAGTGTGAAAAGGACGAATTGATTCGATTTCGGTGAAGATCCGGATGCAGATCCAGATTATCAG
Source organism: Eptatretus burgeri (assembly GCF_056783735.1). Classification (NCBI taxonomy): domain Eukaryota; kingdom Metazoa; phylum Chordata; class Myxini; order Myxiniformes; family Myxinidae; genus Eptatretus; species Eptatretus burgeri. The sequence continues at coordinate 93,171,513 of NC_140971.1, forward strand.
TGGGATACAACACATAAACTGTTCAGCCTGACGAAGGTATGCGCTTCACCGAGTGCAGTTCTGGTTAACCTCACCGGAGCAGAGGGTACTGCATTTGGGTCCATTTGTTTATGTTTGTCCGCACATCATGTGCCAACATAGTCCACAAATTTACACGTTATCTTTTTCCAACAGAGTATGTACAATTCGAATGAGAGTCCATCTATAAATATGAGGGAAACCACACAAAACAAGTCCTGGTGAGGGTCTGCAATCTTTGATTACTCTTTCTCGTTCCCCATTAATTTGTTACCTCCGCCAATGAAGGTGAAGGAGGTTATGTTTACACCCCTCTATGTTTGTTTGTTTGTGTGCGGGATATCTCAAAAAGTTGTGAACGCATTCGGCCGAAACTTGGTGCACATGTTGGGTGTGTGACAAGGAAGAATTGATTCGATTTCGGTGAAGATCGGAAGAATCCGGATCTGGATACGGGATTTATTTAATTACCTTCGCATTCTGCGAAAGGTTATATTTTGGTCGGCGTGTATTTATTTATTTATTTATTTGTAATCTTGTGATTCGTATAACTCAAAAAGTATTAAACCGAATTGCATGAAATTTGGATGATTGGTTATTAGCCAGGAAGCATTCGATTAGATTTTGGGATCATTCGGGTCAAAGGTCAAGGTCACGAAAAGGTCAAAATCATCTTTTTACGATAACACGGTCAATTTTTATTCAATTTGCATGCAACTAACGCCAAAATGTTCAGAATTCAACGCCTCATCTTGTGATATGCAATATGACACAATGACGCCCATACTCTTGTTACCGGTTAGGGGTCAAAGGTCAGGGGGGTCACGACCTTGAAAAATATGCGGTTTTTGTCATAACGCGGTCAATTCTTGTCCGCTTTACATGAACCCAGCACCAAAATGTTCAGAATTTCATGCCCAATCTTGTGACACAATGACATCATAACACATGTCACCGGTTGGGGTAAAATGTCGGGGGGGGGTCACGCCCTTGAAAAATATGCGGTTTTCGGCATAACTCAGTCAATTCTTATTTGATTTGCATGAAACCAGCATCAAACCAGTTCCCCACACTCATACCAAGAACAAAAAAGTAGTGGCGGCGAAGGTATGCGCTCTATGAGTGCCCGTTCTAGTTTTTAAAGTGATTCTTCACCATTGAGAGATCGGGCCAAAAACGATGTACAGCACGAAATCTCAAAAACGTAATGGGCCAGATATGTTCTCGTGGATCAGGCGTTGCGTGGTAGAGGGATGCGCTCTACCGAGTGCCCTTCTAGTTTTTTGTTTTATTGATGCTTACATTCTACACGTACAAAAATCTATGACCATGCTATACAAAAGATGAAATGCATCACAAAAAATATAACGCATATTATCAGATTAGGTATTCCATTTTGAATGGATATGCCATGACAAAATACATAGTTGGCACTCAAAAAGGAAGTAGCCATTTGGACTTATTATGTCGTATGGGGATCCTGCATCAGAGCAGCGACCCATCGAAGATTGTACAACTCAGCCAAAATGAAACTGCCTCGGAAGTCCCACACGCCTCTTTGCGTGAATGGAATGGTTACGTACTTTGGGTGACTGCAGGATAGCTTTGAGGTATGTGCATTCACGTCTGAGGTGTTGAGCCTGGGTTTGAATGTAGAACCAGCTATAAACCCTCATCCTGGTGTTTTGCTTGAAGAGCAGTCCATCAGTGTACACGCCAACGATCGGGTGGACATCGAGTTAGAGGACCTGTCCACCAGCATTGCCTGTTGGTGGATGCCAAAGGTCCCATGGGTGTCTTTCACGAAGATAATGTGACTAATCGCCGGCACCATGGAATAAATTACATATTCCTGTCATGACTGACTGTTGGGACATGACTGACCAGCCTATTGTATGAGGACATCCTTCCACCAGCCATTTGCACAAGAACATCATTCCACCAGCCTCTTGCACGAGGACATAATTCCACCATCCTATTGTACAAGGACATCATTCTGCCAGCCTGTTGGTAATCACATACATCAGTAACAAGCAGCCCCCCCACCCCCACCCCCTGTGTGATTATTTTGGTAGTTACAGGCACTCATTTTTAACCATCACTCCAAATGACACCAATTAACTTGATTGATACTAAAATTTCAGTCGCCATCGTTCAGTGCTTCGAAAAAGACTCCGAGATATTCTGAACCAAGATATCACAGATTGCAATGAGATGTTAGTGCGCTGCAGGAGAGCCGTCTACATTTATTATGGATGTACAAGGGGAAAGGTAGGGTGTGTAAATTGAAAAGGGGAGTAGGGTGGGGGAGAAAATTGAAAGGGTGTGAAATGGATCGAGGTTGGGAGGAGAGGGACGAGGACAGAAAGGACAATACATGGAAAAACAAGGGGGAAGGGGATGGAATTTCGCCATTTTGCTTATGCAGTACAATATATTGCCTTCCACTAAGCATTAAACATATGAGAAATAAACAAGGAAGGAGAAAAAAAAAAGAAGAAGCTGATTATCCCATTATCCAGCAAGCTGAGGGCAGGATTAGACGGCGTTACAGAGTGCTTCTCACAGATGGGCAAAGATGCGGATGAATGGAGGCAGATGGGAATTGGGAGACAATTTAGTCAGAGGGAGAGATCTCCACGGGGCATTACCACGGACCACCACCAATAAAGATTGAAGGGAATTAGCCAATGCCCCCCCCCCCCTCTTCAGCATGATGGAGCCAGTGAGGAATAGATATAGTAGAGAACATGCATTTTCAGTGACATTCAAGACGAGCAACGAAATAAGCTGACCAGCTGTCGACATTGTTTGCCGAAAAGAAACCATGAGTCTTGTGCATTGAGCTGATTATGATACTCATGTGATGGCCTTCGACTTGCGATAAGCTTTAAAAAGCAAGGTGTTCACTACCAAACATGGGTCGGTTTGCGATAGGCTGCGGCACACAGGTGATATCACGTGTGTGTTTGCCAAGGCACGACTTGGCTGCCTCTCCAGGAATTGTTCGGAAATTCATTCGTTCCACTTGGTGTGTCATTGGAACATCATGTCTGATAAGGATGTAGAGTAATGAAAGTCGATGTTAATTAAATCTGTAGGGCTGGCACGATGGATGACCCGGATGTACGCACACTCACCTCCGAGACAACCATCCTGGGTTCGAATGTCGACTCGGCTACAAACCCGTCATCCCGGTGTTTCACAGACAGGGTGATTCATCAATGCATGTGCCGTCATTCCTCAGATGGAGGTTAAACTGGGCATCCCATCTCTCGGTATCAATTGAATTGGAATATGGACGTTAAAGATCCCACGGTGTCCTTCGTGAAGCGTAGGTGAGCTATCGCCAACATCCTGAACAAATTACAAATTCCTGCTCAAACCTACAGAGGGAACTGCGTCAGTGGCACAGCTACACCCCCCCCCTAAAAAAAGAATGCCACCTGCACAGCCATGTGCTGCATACGAAAGATCTCTGTTCACCTTTGTCAAGCCCCGATTAAGTGAGTAAGGTATATATCCACTGCTGTATATCTGTTGGAATATCTTCCAGGACCTACTCTAACCTATTGTTCCTTTTATCTGCAGATCCTGTTCAGGCTATGGTTCACTGAGATATCTATTGGCAAACAGCTTCTGCTCTTTAATTTAAAATGCTATTAATATGAACTTTGGGTTCCTTCAAGCAGGCTTGCAACAAATGTGTATCTGTATTGACACAAAGAAATTTCTCTTGTGGTTCAATTCCAGGCTCATTTTGAGATTCTCCCATTTATTCTCCACTTCAGATGCTTTATATGGTGTGACATGAAACTTGCTTTGATTGTACTGTATCTGTACCTTCCAATTCATCAGTGATGCTTCTATAGTACAGAAAAAAACACCATGCGAGGCAAACACTGACTTCAGCCACACTACAGGGTCCCGGGACACGGTTTTAGCTGCTTAGACAAGATTTGTTTATACTCTCTACTTGGGTGAGCCATAAGTACCAGGAGCAATAACAAATTACAGTAGGAACAGTAATACATAATAACAGGAGTAACAAGAAAAAGAGCAATCAGAGATTGCAGACCCTCGCCAGGACTTCGTTTGAGTGGTGTGTTTTTATAGATTTTAGGATAAATCCAATATGGCTGCCAAACCATGTGACCTATGATATATGTGTGAACCTTTTGTTCCTCATGGACATGCTGTCATACGTGTAAAGTTTCACCTCGATTTGTTCAGCCACTTCAGAGAAGAATATTTTTGAAGGTTTTTAAAAAAAAAACAATATGGCTGCCAAATCACATGACCGATGACGTCATGAATTTTTTTCTTCTGTGGACCATTTTATCCTTAGATGACCCTCAAAATTTTTCATACTGATCGGATGTGGCGTTCTACATATGCAATTATGACGTCATAATGAGGGCACCCATGATATAAAAATCACACTCATTCTCCATGAGCTATGTGCCAAGTTTCATTTTTTTCCTTGGTGTGGTTTCAGAGATAGAGGTCCAAATTTTTTCCAATATGGCTGCCACACCACGTGACCTATGACATCATAATTATCATTAAAATATTTGACGTGAGTAGTCACACCAATGGTGAAAATTTCGTCTCAATTCGCCAAACGGTTGCAGAGAAAAACATGAAAGTTCTGTCCAGACAAACAAACAGGCAAACAAGAAGACGACGTCATGCAGAGCACGATACTTGCAAAATCCATAAAACAAATTAGACCTCAAAAATAATTGGTGGTTAAATTAAATGACCAAATTTGCGAATCCTCTTCAAATTTCAAGTCAATCGGATGAAAATTGACAATTTTAGAATTTTGGCCGATGTTGACCTTTTTGGTCGATGTGGATTTCCAAAATAATTGGTTCGTTGAATTCAGTGACCTGAAATATATATCGTCTTCAAATTTCAAGTCAATCGGATGAAAATTGGGGATTTTAGAAACACCACTTTAGTTGTTGACCTTTGGTGTATGTTGATCTTTTGACATTTTAACGTCAAAAACAACAGGCTTCTTGCTTATGACAAACTCTAGCATGTGGTGAAGTTTCATGAAGATCAGTTTTAAATTGTGACCTGTAGGCGACAAACAGACAGACAAACAGACGGACAAAATAACAAAATCGACTGGCCAATATGTTTGAAAAATCTTCGATTTTGCAAGGAACAAACAAGAAGAAGATGTTTTGCCGAGCACGATACTTGCAAAATCCAAAAAACGAATTTGACCTCAAATATGATTGGTGGTTGACTTCAATGACCAAATAGGTGACTCCTCTTCAAATTTCAAGTCAATTGGATGAAAATTGACAATTTTAGAAAGTCGGCCTACGTTGACCTCGAAACTAATTGGCTGGTTTAATTCAGTGATCTGATGTGCAAATCCTCTTCAAATTTCAAGTCAATGAGATGAAAATTGAGGATTTTAGAAATACCACCTTAGTTGTTGACCTTTGACCTATGTTGACCTTTTGACCTCAAAATAATAGGCGTCTTCCTTATGACAAACTGCACCATGTGGTGAAGTTTCATGAAGATCGGTTTAAATTTGTGACCTGTAGACGACAGACAGAGACACAAACAAACGGACAGACAGAATAACAAGATCGACTAACCAATATACTTGAAAAAAATCTTCGATTTTGCAAATAACAAACAGATCCAAATGCAACATCCTCTCCTCTGGTGAGGGTAATAATAAAATATGACAGTAATACAACAATTACAATACCTACTGAGACATCGAGTGCATCCGCATGCAATTTCATCATCTTGCGTTCTTCCTCTCGTGGGTACCACACCACTGCTACCAGCCCTCTCTTCCACTATAAATTGACTGGGGTCTGCCATCTTGGTTTAATGTGATATTTGTATTTTCTGAAAAAAAAGAAGAAAAAAACAGTATAAATACATGGTATGAACAAATCTTGTAAAAGCAGCGAAACCCGTGTCCTGGGACTTTTGGCTCACCCTGGTACATGGTTTCAACAAATATTGTAGAAGCAGCTAAAACCGTGACCTGGGACTTATGGCTCACCCTCTAGGTGCTTGCATGAAGTCTTGTGTCCCCATTAATTCCTGGCTTGTTCCTATGTTTATACAACGTCATGATGACCTGCCTTAGGAGGGCTACATGACTAAACTGGCCTTCGTTAACCAGACACCAATTATAGGAGCTCTGCTGTGCCAAGTTTTGTGGTTTGAAATTTTTAAACATTGCTCAAAGCTTTCAATGCACACAATGCCATATTAATGCATCTCAGTAGCCGAACACACGCCAAGGCACGACGTCTCGGTGAACCATAGCTTGATAAGGAGAGCAAGGAGCTGCAGGTAAAGATTCATCTTCTTTCAATTTCGCAGGTAAAGATTTCACAATGGGATCGTTCAGGTCCACCAACGAATGCTGGCAATACGGGACACCAGTTTAACGTCCATCCGAGAGTTGGCACACACATTGATGAATAACCCAACCTGTGAAACACCGGGATGACAGTTCATAGCTGGGTCGGGATTCGCATCCATGCCTGACAGTTCAGAGGTGAGTGTGCAATTACCTCCAAGCTATCCTGCCAGCACATCTTTCCCAAAAATACTGGCTAAGTACCAAATATGTTGCTTCAACCTCTCGATCTAATCATCTAATGATCACCAAGACGTGTCGATCCTGAGCTTTTCATAGTGGACTCCATTTATGGGAGAAAAATGGGAAGGGGAGAGGGAGATGCACAAGTCGGCATGTTGGCTGAGCCCAGATGTCTTGTTAAAGGCCTCATCGGCTAAAGCCACAAAGCTTTGTCTGGTTGTCATTGTTCAGACCCCGAGCCCAAAAGCATCGCAGAAATTGAAATTCATGCCAAAGATTAAAAAAAAAAAAGATAAGGTTTTAAACATGTTGTGCTTTTGCGATGACAAGGCACTGCAGCTGCTGCAGTTATTTAATGTTAACCATGCTGCTCCGGCCACCATTTCTACCTCTTTCCGTGGAGTTCATTTTCTTGCATAATACATGTCAAGTGACCGGTTGTGTGCAAAATTTAGATATTACAGGCTCCAAACGAATATAAAGGACACGGTGACTGATTAATCAGTTTTTGAACAGGAGCCGATGATTTACAGGAATCTCGAATGAAAGAACATCATAGCAACGTCTGGAGAATGGCGACTGAACATTTCCATCATGCGGAGAACAAAGGTGAGCTCAACAGCAGGTATGACTAAACAATACAGGTAGGATGCTTGCAATGGCTTCGAACATCTTGAACAGTGATACTCAAACATAATCACAACCCAGCCACCTCCAAAGATATTTATTTATCTATTCTTTTCACATTCTCTACTGCCACCATAATGATTTGTTTTTCTATTTACTTCCATGTCTCTGTCTCTGTCTGTCTGTCTCTCTCTCTCTGACCTTAATTGCTGTGGCTTTCTTTACATGTTCCTTCCTCATTACTACCTGTTTTTCCTTAAACTTCCACTTCAACTCGTTTTCTTCCTCTTGGTTGAATTCCAGCTGTCGAGGGCTCTTGGAACTGCCAATGGAAGGATTCTTTACTCCATAAATCAAAGTGTGAAATCATGAAATATTCATGACCTCATAGTCAACTCGTATATTGCCAGGAGCATGCATAATTAACGTGGAGAACCCTCAGGAACCTCAGACGATGGGGATTACTAGATAGATCCTGCATAGCATCACTTGTTCAGCCCGTGTTGTGATACTGAAAGAATTGGTGCAACATGTCTGCTTTTGAGGATTCCTTTCCCTTTCACCAGACTCACAATCTGAGGGCTCAGGAAGCTTGCCCGAATAATAACTCTCCCACCTCAGCCTTCATGCCTCATGACGAACATTCATATTATAATGTAAATGCTAATTTGCCAGGCTCCATGTTCAAGTTGCAGTTGACTTGTTGCAAATTGTAATGTACGCATGAAGTTCTTCAGAGAAATTTTAAAGTGGTTGATTCATCCAATAGTCTTAACATTAATTTAAAAAAAAATTAACAATACCAACCACCACCTCCACTGACCCCCCCCCTTATCCACACCTTCATCACCCCCCCCCAACCCCACACACAAACCACAAAGTGGGGTTAAGCAGTTGGTTCACTTTGTCTGTCTTTGTCACCAAACAGCAGTTTATGATCAGTTTTTTTTTTTAACACGAATCAGAATATGAGTTTCGTTTTACCGTACCATGACTGATTTTGTCCCGACTGCGCATGCGCAGAGAAGAGTAGATATTTTTTTTTACTCCGTCTGCTTGTCTGGCAATCAAGCAAAATTGAAAATCATTCCAAACCAGAAACTTACTCTTTTTAACGACGTTACAAAGGACACAAACAAGTACAAATTAATGTAATGTGTTAAATAAGGTGGTGTAAAAGATGCTGCGTCAATGGTGGAAAAACAATTTTTTTTTTCCTCCAATCTTTAAAATGTTGCATTTCAATCGAATTATATATTTGAACAGTGCAGAACACAAATCGACTTGTTGACCCTTCCTTTCAAAACCCTTCCATTTATCAGTAATTGGACAAAATATTGGTTTGGCATTTTATGCCACAACATGGTGGCAAAACAAAATGGCATTTTATCTCATCTCGACCAATCAAATTTGCCGCTCGCCGACTTCGACCAAGTCCTTGTGACTCAAGACTGTGCGGGGTAAGGCGTTCTATGAAGTCTCTTGTTTATTTAACATATTGTTGTTCTTCTGTGCTAAGATAAATTCCTTGAAAGCAGCATATGCATGAAAATAGCGTCTCGCATTTATAACATTCATCATATCAGGTCAACTCAACCCGATACCGAACATCGATGGAAACCTCTAAGTAGTAAGTGCAAAGACTCTAAAGCTGCTTCATTGAGCTCAATATCATTACAATATTGATAGAAAATACAGTCACGACTGGATGCAGTTTCAAAGGTTTTGCGGATTCGCTTTCGAATAATGGCACCGAGTTGTGATTTGTAAATGATATTCAATCAATTATTTCCTTTGTTGTCAAAAACCATTTCCAATTCAGTTGTTTTGTACAAATGTTTCATCCAATCTTTCGCAATACAAACTACTTCCCAAACAGACGTGCAATGAAAAGCCGAATCGATTTCTAAATTATCCTGTTCGTTTGTGCGGATAGAGAAATAAACCTCAAACGTGTTTGATATTCAATAAAGGTTGCTTTCCAGAAATTTGCTGCTATATTATCCACACAACTAATTTTGGTTTTAGCTCGAGCAAAGTTATCCGTAAACACATCTTCACATGATAAGCATACCTCAATGGCGGGGATTTATCCTCATTTGAGACCCACAATGCACGTGCTGTGTTTTTCCTAACAACAAAGAACTTGCATTCAAGTCTTGCATCTTTTTGGATCCAAATCCATCCTGGTTCAGATATTTATCTCGAAAGATTTCCGAGATTTGCGTTTACACCAAAGCGTGCATGAAACCCATCAAGCGCCATCAAAGAGGTCCAGCATCGATTCCACCTATTTGTCTGTATAACTACCCACCGTCTCAATCATTATGATAGACTTCTACCTCATTGTAGAAACAATCGCTCTTTTCAACAAAACAGAAGAGACATTTTGTTCTCTGTTCAAATTACTTTGTACCAACAAGCAGTCTGCGATATCACATCTATCTATACTACAACAGAGCTACTCGTTTGTCTGTGTATGTCGCCATTTTTCTCAGAGATGGCTGAATGGATCGTTGTCAAACTTTCAGTGGTTCGTTAGTGAGTGCCAGGGATGTTTTCGAACAAAAAAATTGAAAATTTTGAAAAAAAGTTCAATGTTTTTTGGGGGGGGAGATTATCATTATTTTATCGCTCTATAGTGCCGAAGCCTTTTTGATTATGAGTTAAATTCAAGTACACATATGTATGAATAAATAAAAACAATTACCAGACATTTAAATACAAATAAACCTCTTCCCGAAGCGGTCAAATTTGGCGGTACATCTTCTTCTTGCTGAACGGCACCATATTTATAGATCGGAGGCAAAATTAACCCAGAAACATCAACGGCACGCAGGAGTAACCATTCAATGAAAAACATCCAATTCCACTTCTAAGGTAACACTTTTACAATGCCTCTTTACCAATAATCTACAGGGTGTTTACAAAGTCCTGTTACCCCCTCGCAGAAGCTCAGAAATGAATATAATGAACACACAAGAGGGATAAATGTAAACCATGAATATACAAGAGTTTTATTGTCATAAAAACCAAAATAATACCATGAACATATTGATACAGCCACAGGTACCGAGACACTAATTTGTTATTCAGGGGGTTTAATCCCAGTTTGTCTTCGAAAGAGCCGGACCTGGGGCCACCGCTCACAATTAACTTTGTGGTACGGTGGGTTGCTTTAGAACCACGAACGCCAGCCAGTTAACCATGAGTTCCAGTGTCCACCATCTAATTATGCTGTTTAACTAGAGGTCATGTGGTTACCTGAACGGGGAGCGCACCATCGGCAAAGTACCAATGTTATCTTGATTAGATCTTGATTAGGTCGGCCGAGCATTTTAACCGCCAGTGCGTGCTCACTATTATTGGTCAAATCTGTGGTAATTACCTCCCAGTCTATCTAGGTTCGGACAATGTTTGATCAATGCAAGGAAAGGACAAACACTGACAGGTTGGAATGTCAACAAATGATTTATTAATAAGAAAATAAATAAATAAAGAGCTTTTATTTTCGTGAGGTAAAAATAAATAAATTCCAAATCAATCAAAATGATTGCAAGCAAATAAATAATTAATCAGGCAAAATCAATCAAAGTGATGGGAAAAGAGACAAAGAGCAGATGCTTATCGGGATTGACTTACTTAACAACTAAACACAGACAAGGGTACCCCACAAATCATTCGGGGGGGGAGGGAAGAAGAATCATCTCGCTCACCAAAGAGAAGTCGTCCATCAAATAAAAATGTCCCGAAATGTGTGGACATGCCTTGTCCATCACCAGCACCCAGCCTTGCCGTGCACCCACTCGCCAACAGCCTTGAACGCCAGTCGACGTCACCCCCAAGAAACCGGTACGCCAAGGGCGACCGTCTGACTGGCATGGACGAAGCAATCATGTGACTGGAACGATTAAGCGACCGTCTGACTGGAACGATGAAGCAACCAACCGTCTGACTGGCACTGATGAACTGACGCCAACTGACTGACAAACTGACTCATTGTCGACTGACCCATGCCTCACTCATTGTCGACTGACCCGCACGCGCGCGCCGCTCTCAACCCCAAAAACGGACCTCTCCTTCTTTTTATAGGTGGCCTGTCTCAGCGGCACAGACTCCCCCCAAATTCACCCCACCCCACTTGCGCACCGTTACCATGATAACCCGCAAGTCCGCAGTTATTCCTGTTTACGAGGCCATGTCTGTGGTGTTGGGCGAGCAAAAAGCAGACATTAGTCAGAATTACCAAGCATAAACGTGAAGCATTCATAAAACTGTCAACAACAATTATCACTTCACTGTTCAGCCCGATGTGAAAAGAAGCCAGCCAGCATCCATAGAGCTGCTGAACAGGGTGTCGAACGTTGATGGGAAAAGGCGGGTCTCGGCGTCCGTGAAAGAAACAGCTATCTCACATGCATGAATGTGTCGGTCGTAAAGAGAAAAAGCTTCCAATAAAAGAGGGGATCTATTCTTTACCCTTCTCAACACATCACATTTAGAAACCCACCAGACATGGGGATGGGTCTATCCTGGACATGCAATCAGGGAAATAACTGTCCGAGGACCTGGATGTTGGTATGCATTCATCAGATCGTATTCTGAAATCCGTAACAATATATATATATATATATATATATATATATATATATATATATATATATATATATTTTTTTCACATGAATTTTTTTTCTTTCATATAAATCTGAGACAAATATATTTGTTGTGGGCTGGGGGTCTGGGCGAGAACACCACCGGGGGGGGGGGGGAAGCTATCTTGGGTTTCCACCAGACTACCCGGAATTGCAGGCCATCGCACACGGATGACTCCGTGATGCGGCGAGTCGCAAACCGACCATGGACGCCAATAACTCAACCACGTGATTTTGGGTCCTCCGTCTAATATCGGTTACCTAAAAATAATCACGTGACCTAATTACTGGGGGACACGCCCTCGGTACGCCTTGTCCGAACCAGATCAGATGCAGCCGAGCGACACTGCCAAGGACGTACCGGCTAAAAGGAACGGATCGTTGGGAATAAAGTTCCGGCTCGGCTAGGATACGGACCATGCTGGATCAATGAAAGAAAAGACAAAAACGAGCTGGGAACATTCCTACAAAAGGATTTATTACAGGCAGGCGAGGAAAAATATGTGGCACGATTAATTGAGTTTATTGTTGTGTGTAAGCAGAGATAGGAAGAAAAGTGTGGAGTGACAATAAAACAAGCAACTTACAAAAGCAGACACAGAGCAGACTTATCCCGATATATCTTCTGCAATCTTAACTTAAGCGAAGACAGGCACCATGACACGCACACACAAAACCCGATGAAGAGGAGTTAATGAGAAGAAAAAGGAGAGGAGATGAGACTGATGGTCTCGCAATACCTTGCACGATTGACCGACTGTGCCACCCAGTACGTTTTTGGGGGATGCTCCGCTGGACGATGTCACGATGACAGCTGGAGCATCGTCTCCTGCTTCGTGGCATGTCATGCAGCTAAACGTCGATCCAGAGAAGGGGCGCGACAGTCAGGCGTGAGGGAGGGACTTTGGGTGGAACCAGCGGCGAGTGGGTGGGCAGAGGCGGAGTCAAGAGTGAGTGGGCAGAATGTCAGCAGCAGGCAGGTGGAGTCAGCGGCTTGTCGGTGAAGAAAGGCTGAGTCAGCAGGCGAATGGAGAGATGCATCCCAGGCCAGAGAGAGGAAGAACAGGACAAGCACGAGCGACGAGCAGGGGCAACGAGCAGGGGTGACGAGCAGCAGCAACAATCAGGAGCCGTACGAGCAGGACCGCAGCCGTCCTTTATAGACCCTGTGGTGTCGGGCGGGGAACCACCCCGAAGCAATGCATCGTCACCTGAATCGGGTGCTCCCATTAGGCCCCGGCCAGCACACGGCCCAGCCGCTATGGCCGGAAGCGGCCTTACTTTACATCCGGCAAGACGATTCCGAGCTGCAGAATCGTCTCGCTCCGAACACCGTAAGACGAATTGCCCTGCACCGAACTCCCAGGCCATGCCCCGGCGACCGGCCGAGGGTCGCCCATGCCCGCCGGGGCACCCCCGGCAACCCGCGGTCAGCGCTGGTAAATGTGCTGCTTTTTCTGTACACCATGCGGACCGAGTGATCCGGGCCCGACAGCACGCCTCTGCTTGGCAGCAGCCACGCCGGGGCGGAGGGTGAGAAGATGTCTGCCTCCATGGGAGACACCCGTGGCTGTGGTGGTGAGCGAAGACCGACAGTAAGATGTCATTGTAAACCCATGTGCAGACCCGAATGAAGAGATGCACTGTGCATGCCCTGTACAGTGCGCAGGGGTCTGCTATTGTACATGTGGTTATTTATTTTGGGGCTGCACACGTGTCTGCCATCATGCTCGTGGTTATTTATCACAGGCAGTGAGTGAGCGGTGCCGTCTCTGATCTGTGTCATGAATTTAAGGAAGGATTGGATATAATTATTAGATGTAGATTCGGGTTGAAAAGAGGAAAGATATGATCATTAGACGCAGAAATGGGTTGAAAAGAAGGTGCCGTGTGCATCCTGTATGGCGGGGGCGAGGTTGTTTGTTATTTTACTGTTGGCCTCCGACACCGCATTCTCGCAGCGGTGCTGTCGTGTTGTTGAGGCTTCTGGTCTCCTGAACAGTGGGTGGAGATCATCACCATGCTGCACGTGTTCTGTGCAGCGTTGGCGTTTATTGATAGCTTCTTTCGGTCTTCCACGAGGACGCATTCTTACAGTGAAGGGCGTGGCCGCAGTTTTTACAGGCGGCCGTCTGAGTACAGTGCCTGCTTTGATTTATTTCAGGTATAAGAGGAAAAGAGTTGGAATGAAGATAGAGATTTTATCAGACCTAACTATGAGATTCACACGACGCGCTTTGTCCCATTTGAACCATTAGACATGAGGGCAAGGTCTAACTGCACATATATTAATAAAATAACTGCCTGGGCTCCACTGTATGTTGGATGCCATTGCCTTGGAGGGATGCGGTTTCCATAACCACAACAATATATATTAATAAAATATATATGTTAATGAAATACACATATAAATCTGAAACGTACCAGGATAGTGCCTAAGCCTTTGTAGCTCTGTGAAAGGGAATGTTAAGTGATCCCCAACCCCATTCCTTAGTGGGTATAGGGAAGTGTTTTAGCCCATCACAAAACAAATTGACCAGGTAAAACCCGGCAACGCCGGATACCCCTGATCGTAGTATGTAAAGCTACTATTTTGCATGATGTTTTGTCGATCAATTATGTAGCTCAGATAAACAGAGGAAAAGGTGGTGAAGAAGAACCAACTATGAAGTACACTACTAGAGTTCATAGAAACACCATATCCTGTTCAGGATTGAAGTATACACAGGAGAGCCTCGCCGTTCGCGGGAATTACATTCGTGAAAATCCCCGTGAATTGCAAATCTGTAAAAAAAAAAAAAAAAGTTTTGGTATACACTGTCGAGGCTTGAATGAGGGCTAACACACAGAAATGCACAACAAGAGGAGGAAGCAGACAAGAGGGACAGGAGAGGGAAGGAAAAACAGTGAGAAACAGAGACATGAGGAGATCTGTGAAAGAGAGAAGGATGGGGCGGGGAACACAGGGTAAACAAGATGGACACTACAGGGACTTTCAGGAAGGAAAGCAGGGAATTTTAAGGAGGTGAGTTTGGGGTGGATTAGGGAGGGTAGAAAAGATCATGGTATTAGATGGGGGAAGAAGAGAGATGGTGACGAACAGCTATTTTGAAGACTTGGAGGGAAGAGTGGGATTGAAGACAGTGTGGGAGTTTTTCTCCAAAGGCGGGAAAAAAAAAGAGGAAGGAAAGAGTGAAGGTGAGCAGTGATTCTTGATTTTGGTTGCTGGCGGACCTTGAGTGCCCTGCAGAAATATGGGGGGGGGGGGACATATGCAGACAGAGCAGGAGAGGCGAGGCTAGAGAGGAGATGGTAGAAGACAAAACGACCACTGACCTGCCTGTGGTGAGACAGTGAGAGACACAAAGACTCAGCCTCATCACAGGAGATACCAATGATCCTAGATGCCTTGGTTTCCACAGCGCAAAGCCGAGAAAGGTGAGAGGCAGGAGCACCAGCCCAGAGGGGAGAGCAGTACTCCATCAGGCTGCAGATGAAAGCTTTGTAAGTGGTCAGGAGCTCAGGTGTGCCAAGGAAGGACTTTGCACGACAGAGGATGCCTAGTCGGTGACTGGCTTTGGAGGCGAGGTTTGAAATGTAGCTTTCCCAGGAAAGATCATGGCAGATAGTGAGACCCAGAAGCTTGAATGGAAGGACTTGTTCAAGAGGATTGTTGAGAAAGTAGATTGGGGGAGTTTCCAAACGGTCCTTTTGGAGAGACATAGTGAGAGTGTGAGATTTGTCAGGGTTGAAAGACATGTTCCACATGTTGGACCAGTTTGTAATTTTTATCCAGATCTGCAGAGAGTGAAAAGACTGCTGCTTGGCAATCTGAGGGATGACAGAAGAAATGGGGTCATGGGGAAAATAGGGTGAGGCACTCCAACTTTAAAATATGTCCAACTGTACTTTTTATTAACAAGTTTTCATTATTATGTTTTTTTGCTATTTATTTTCATGACTAAAAGTGTTATTAACAGCATAAAAAGTTTTATGATTATTATTTCATATACAGATTATGGCTACAGGTTGAATCATTACTGGGAGCCGAGTGCAGCTGTGCCGCTGATGCGATGTCCCATTTCCAGTAAGCGGTACACATTTTGCCGACCTCGGAAGGGTGACAGGCTGGGCCGTCTCATCTGGTCTTATTTAACAGCACAACAGGGGCTTGAACTCAAGACCCTAAAATCATAAGGCAGCCACCTTAACCGTTAAGGCAACACCAGGCTTGATCTATTAATGTGATGGCGATTCCAAGTGGTTGACAACAAAGGAAAATGATGGCGACGATAAAGACGAGTTGATGGAGATGACGGTGATGATGATGTTGGGGGGGGGGGGGGGTTGAGGGGGTTATTGTATTAATGGTGAATAAATCTCCATTAGCATTGCATTGGCATCGTACATAGCCATATTGGTGAGCTCTTCACTCGATATGCACATTCTCATGCTCTCTCATGCTATACAGGGTGTTTCAAAAAGATTGATAAATCTTTGACTTCCTGCCATTTCTTTGTTTTTTGACCTTTTTCCGTTTTCCTTTTCAGGCGTTGATGGTGTTATCGTGTTATTTCTTCCCTGGGATTTCTAGCTCCGTAGCTCAACTCTGCCATTGACAGTGAAGCAGAGGACAAAAGTGGTGGCTCTATGGTGTGAGACTAAATCATATGTCGACAGCCGCCAGAGCTTCTGCCGGGAATACGACCTCGGAACACGTGATGGGCCCACAAATTGTGCCATTCAACGTATTGTGAAACATTTTGAGCACAAGGGTACAGTGCACAACCAGAGCAAGAGCAACAGTGGCAGGCTCCTGATCGATCAACCTGATCTGGTTCAGTGATGAAGCACATTTCCACTTGAACCATGCCATCAACCACCTCAACAACATTTTCTGGGGGGCAGAACCACCTGAGGAGATCATTGAGAGGTACAAGAAAGGGCCGAAAGTCACATGCTTCTGCTCCTTCAATGTCAGATGGGGAACGCTCAGGCCTTACTAGTTTTAAAATGAAAACAACAGGATGGTGACAATCAACGCTGAGTGCTCCCGGGTCATGCTCCAGAAGTTCCATAATGATTGAGCTCAAAATGTCACCCCAAACCAGCAAAACATGACCTGGTTTATGTAGGATGGTGCACCCCCGCACACAGCTGGTGACACCATCACTTTCCTGCGGCAGCTCTTCAGAAACCACCTCCTTGCCCTGGGTACGGCTAATGACTGGGCATCCCATAGTCCAGACTTGAAACCTCTGGACTACTGGTTCTGGGGGGCTGCCAAGGGCTCTGTCTATGCCAAACACCCTGCCACACTGGATGATCTGAAGCAGGAGGTGTCAGACTACCTCCAGGCAGTGCCACATGAGACCTACAGGAAAGTTGGACAGAACTTTGGAGTCAGGATCAATGCCTGTCTGAACCGCGGAGGGGCACACATCGAGAACGTCAATTACAAGGATTTTGCGTAAATGCCAATTTCAAACCTTGGTCTCTCACTAACTCTAGCAGTGACTTACTGCAATAGCAATCATTGATAGAAAATACCATGTCATTAGCTTTCAAGAAATGTTTGGTTCATGTTCCTGAGGTTTCTGTTTCTTTGGAAATGAACATTTAAAGTTGCATCACTCTTTTTGAAACACCCTGCATATCAATATATTGTCGTGTCCAGGGGATTTGCTCTTACCTGGACGGATGGCCAAACGATTCTCCCTTGGGGGATTATAGCCGAGATTCTCGGAGATTATGGCGTGCGAGGGAAAGAAAGAGGTGGCAAGTGCACGTAACGGACGGAGCAGACGGAAGCACAGCACAGGGCTTTTACTCTCAAACCCACGACAGATAGACATACACAAGCAACTTAAATAAATATGGGGTTTGATGAAAATTAATCAAACGTTTACAATGGTGATAATTCCAAACGGGATAATAATGAGATGGAACGTGAGGTAAAATAAATCTAATTTTGAGGTGCTTCCAGACTTAAATACAGACAATGGGACAGAATAAAACAAAGAAAAATCCCTCCTTTATTCTGGCACTTAGCTTTGGATCAATAAGTGATCTTTTATGAGCTTTGGGGTTGAACCTTGTCGTCCTGCATGGGAAAATGTGCCCAACATTGGCGCGCAGCCTCTCTCTGGGCGGGCAAATGTACCGGGGGTAATTCGGGCGGCGATACTCAACGCCAAGGCTCAGAAACTGCCGTGCAGCTTCTTTCATCGATCGCCCTCCCCGATGCCGGTGCTCTGCAAAATGGCGTTGTCTTTTTTACCGATGGCACAACATGAGGCTTCGAGGCTGGTCCCACACAATCCAGTCTAACAGTTTTGCCTCAGCACGAACACAAGAATCGTGCCATCTTCTTCATCACATCCAGGGAAAGCCAGCCGTAATGCTCTTCTCTTTCAACCACCGATCCTGCCTCTCTCACTTCTGTCCCGCACACTCCTGTTCCGACGACGAACCTCACTCCCTGCCTTCTTGTTGCCCAACCGAGACTCTCTGACAAACCTCACTCTTCCTTCAGCTCTCTGATGTCACGCCCATTAATCATCCACTCCGGGGGCGTGGTTTTTCTCGCTGTCCTTTTTTGAAGGTGGGGGCTTTCTGCCTGCTTGGACCGTGCAGCTCGGTTGTTGTTGTTTTAAGGACGTGATCCCTTATTATCGCCGGTCTTGAAATGCAAAAACATAGGAAAAGGTCACAGGGGGTAATCACATCCTGGGAGAACTTATCCTTAACCCCTACCTAATTAATACAGCACTACTCCCCATTTGGTGACACGTAATACTTAAGATCACAGGTTCCCGACTTAATTTACATCGAGATGTCTCCTACACATCCACGGACCAAGCAACTCTATACAATCCTATCTTTCCTACGAAATTCCTCCATCTACCCCCATAAACATAATATTGCATGTTTTTTTGGAAGTGTGGTTTATTAATTTGTCATTGAATTACCCAAAACAAGGCTGAGTCACTAAATGTGAAGGGCTACAGAGAAAAAGAAGAGGAAAAACTGCCAAAAACTTCACCTCGTCCTGAAACAAGGTAAATTTGCAAGGAACACTGTGCATTAGGGGAGTAACTAGGCCAGGCAGAAATATTAATTTGAAGGCGATTCATGTTATCCAGTCATGAAGTATGCAATTCATTTTAAATAGAAATTTAAAGATATATATATATATATATATATATATATATATATATATATATATATATATATATATATATATATATATATATATATATATATATGTTGTTTGACTTTCGGCTGCTCCCGTTAGGGGGTCGCCATAGCGGATCATCCGTTATGATCCGCATACTGATTTGGCATAGGTTTTACGCCGGATGCCCTTCCTGACACAACCCTGGTCGCCTCTTACAACACAGGGATAAGGATTGGCTTTCGCCATGATTCCGGGATGCCCTACACCCTCTCATAGCACGGCCCAGCGCAGAGCTCCCGTCCTCAAGCGATCCTCCAACCCAAGCCTCTGAGTAGCCGGATTACAGGCGCATGCCACTACGCCCGGTTTTATATATATATATATATATATATATATATATATATATATATATATATATATGTATATGTATATATATATATATATATGTATATATATATATATATATGTATATATATATATATATGTATATATGTATATATATATATATATGTATATATATATATATATATATATATATGTATATATATATATATATATATATATATATATATATATATATATATATATATATATATATATATATATATATATATATATATATATATATATATATATATATATTAATTCCAGGTTTTACCAACCGTTTAACTCCAGTGTCTATTACATCACCCGACCGAACACGTTACATTAGTTATTCGTGCCTGTTGTATGTGTCCATTATGACGTACTTAAAACAGTCAGTTTCCTGTTTGGAATGATTTTCAATTTTGTTTGACTGCCAGGCGTGCAGACAGAGTAAACACATCATCTCACTCCTCTCTGCGCATGTGTGATTGGGACAAATTCAACACGTAAAACAGAAAACTTGTGTTTCTATTCATGTTCCGATTCATGTTCAAAATATAACATTCATTTTAAATAAGCTGTTCCTCCATCATAAACTGATAAGATGGACGGACACACGTGAAGCAATGGCTTCACCCCGCTGTTGGCTTCGCGTGCGTGGGGTAAAACTAACAAGTGAAGACGTCAGCACCATAGAGTCCTTCAGGACATACAAGGCTCATCATCATCATCATCATCATCATCATCATCATGTACCAAGTCCTATTCAGAGTATTGGTGCTGCTGAAGCTGTTACTCGGCTACGATCCTGGTCCGGTCTCGACTCCAACTCAGGAAGTCAGGGCAGGAATTTGTAATTTGCGAAGGACGCCGGTGGATCGTTAACGTCCACCAACTAATGCCGGCAGATGAGACGCCCAGCTTCACATCCATCCGAGGGACGGCACACACATTGATGAATCACCCTAGCTGCGAAACATCAGGATGACAGTTAATAGCTCGGTCAAGATTCAAACCCAGGCTAGACAGGTTGGAGATGAGGATGCATATACCTCCAGGCCATCCCTCGCAAGACTAGGCAATGAAAACGAGGAGGGAATAATAGATGAAGGCAAGAAGCATACCACTTGATGAACTTTTCAAACATTACATGCAGGAAATGTTCGATTGATTCCCTCATTCTTAGTGAAAACAGAAGTGTTTTATGCAGGTGCAATGCAAGTGGAGTTGCAATATCGATGCCATTATTGATATTCTCATACATCTGAAAAGTGTGGTTAAACAAGGAAAGAGAAAAGGTTAAAGTAATACTGTCCAAACATAAAAAGGCTATCCATTCACTTTTGATGTTGTCTCGCATCGAAGGCTCGTCGTTCTTGGAGACGGATAAAGCTGCCACAGTCGTTATAGACGAGGAAAGGTCCTAATAAAAGGAGAGAGGCTCAGTAATTGAGTAGGAAAAGCCTCACTGCTTTGTTTCATTCGTGTGGGTTTGATTACCGTGGCTGTTCTGAATTGGGTTTTCACTTGTCCTTGTTGGTAATCTCCTTTGGTGGGTGTAAGAAGGCGGAACGAGGCTCGCTCTCGGCGCCCAAAGTATCTGTCTTCATTATTTAAATTTTTTGTTCGAGAACAGTTGTGATTTTTTTTTCTTTTCCAAGCTAAAGCTCAAAAACATTTCAGATCTTCCTTATCGAAGCATATTTGCTCCAAAAACTCCTTTTACAAATGAAATTGAAATCTGAACAGTTTCCAGTTGGAGCTCATTGTGACGTTTCCTTGAATCTCTTTCAAATACTCTCTGTGCACATTGGGGTGTCTGGCTGTTTGTCTACTTTTTTTTTTTTTTTTGTATACCTTGGTCGAGGCTTGTATGAGAGCGAACACACAACTCACAGCAAGGAGGCATGAGACAAGAGGGGCGGGAGTGGAAGGGACAAAACAGTGGGGAACAGACACATTAGGTGAACTGTGGGAGAGGGATGGGGATGGGACGGGGAACATGGCGAAGAGAAGATGGACATTACAGGGACTTTCAGGAAGGAAAGCAGAGGAATTGAAGGAAGTGGGCTTGGGTGGATTATCGGGGGTAGAAAAGATCGAGGATTTGGATGGGGGAAGATAAGAGGTGGTGGTGAACAGCTGTTTTGAAAGCCTGGAGGGAAGAATGGGAAAGAATAGAGTGAGGAAGTTTATTCCAAAGGTGGGAAAAAAGAGGAATGAAAGAGTGAAGATGAGCAGCGATTCGTGATTTTGGTAGTTTTACCAGAAGGGGGTTGTTGGCAGACCTTGAGCGCCCTGTGGAAATGTGGTGGGGACAAATCGCAGAGAGAGCAAGGGGGGCAAGGCTGGAGAGGAGTCGGTGGAAGACAGAAAGACCACCGACCAACCTGCGGTGATTGAGTGAGAGGCCCAAAGACTCAGCTTCATTGCGGGAGATGCCGATGATCTTAAATGCCCTGGTTTCGACAGCGTGAAGCCGAGAAAGGTGGGAGGCAGGAGCACCAGCCCAGTTGGGAGAGCAGTACTCCATCAGGCTACGGACAAAAGCTTTTTAAGTGGTCAGGAGCTCAAGAGGGCCGAGGAAGGACTTTGCACGACGGAGGATTCCCAGTCGGCGACTGGCTTTGAGGCGAGGTTGGAAATGTGACTTTCCCAGGAAAGGTCATGGCAGATAGTGAGACCCAGAAGCTTGAAAGAAAAGACTTCTTCCAGAGGATTGTTGAGAAAGTGGATGGGGGGGTTTTCTAAACGGTCCTTTCGAAGAGACATAGTGAGAGTGTGAGATTTGTCTGGATTGAAAGACATGTTCCACGTGTTGGACCAGTTTGTGATTTTATCCAGATCTGCAGTGAGCGAAGAAGCTGCTGCTTGCCGGTCTGAGGGATGACAGATGGTACGGCAGAGGGTGGAGTCGTCGGCAAAGAGAAATAGAGGATTTTCCAGAGAGTCCGAGAGATCATTGATGAAAACCAGAAAAAGAACAGGGCCCAGAACGCTACCTTGAGGAACTCCAGCCTGCACAGGAAGAGGGGATGAAAGAACTCAATTTAGGGCCACACGTTGACTGCGACAGGAGAGGAAGTCTGCGAGCCATGAGTGGAGATGGCCTTGAATACCATGGGAAGAGAGTTTGGTGAGTAGTGCAGGGTGCCAGACTGTGTCAAAAGCACGTGATATGTCCAGGGATACGGCTCGGATTTCCTGTCTGGCATTGAGGACCTCCATCCATTGATGGGAAAGCAGAAGCAGCATATCCAGGGTAGAGTGACCTTGTCTGAAACCAAATTGATGATTGGAAATCAAACCATTGGAGAAGAGGAAGGATTTCATGTCTGAAGCGATGATGGATTCCATAACCTTGCTGATGATTGGGAGAAGGCTGATTGGTCTGTAGTTACAGGGATCTGTTTTTGCACCTTTTTTATGCAGGGCAGTGATGTTAGCAGATTTCCAAGCAGATGGCAGATGACCTTGGGCAAATGAGAGGGTGAATAGAAAAGAATACTTTGTTGTTTCCTTTGTTCTGTACTCGCAGGGTTACCCGGTACTGCCCGGGTGGGGGGTACTGAGAAGTGGGAGAAGCAGGAGAGCCGGCAGGGCTGAGAATGAGGAAAGTGAATTGGGGGGCAGGAGAACCGACGGGGTGAGGGTGGGGGGAGAACTGTGAAGGAGGCAGGAAAGCCAGAACACCAGTGGGTAAAGGGGTCTTAAGGGAACACCAGTGGGTAAAGGGGTCTTCAGGGTCTTCAAGGGTCTTGGGGTCTTTAGTGTCTTACAGTTCTTAAGAGTCTTCGAAGTCTGAAGGGTTTTTGAAGTTTTTAAGGGTCTTTGAGGTCTTCTGGCTCAGAGGTCTCAGGGGTCTTAATGGTCTTCAAAAGACTTAAGGTCTTAAAGGGTCTTCAGGGTCTTGGGAGTATTCGGGGTTTTAAAGCGTCTTAATTGTGTTCAGGAAATTCAATGATCTTAAGGGTCTGATGGGTGTTAAGGGGCCTCATCTCCCAAGTATGTAGAAAGTCTTCTCTCGAGCATGTAAAAAGTCTGCTCTCCAGCATGTATTTAATTCTAACCTCTCAAGCATGCATAAAAAATCTTCTGGTTCTTCAGTGTCTTTAAAGGCTGAGATTGTGGACAAAAATACCCTTTAGACAACTCCCTGGTCAGATTTGGTCTGTGTGCCAAATTTTGGTGGTTGATGGGCCAGCGGTCTTTGCAAAAAACATGAACAGACAGACAGACAGAAAGACAGACAGTTAAACAGACAGATATCCGATAAATCTTATTTATGAGATGAAAATGCCATGCCATGGTAGGATATACGAGGTCCGTCTAAAAAGTAACGGGACTGAGCCTGCTGTGTGCTCCCCTTACACAACTTGAATGAACAGGTTGCGTCACAGTATTTCGCAACATTGCAGCAATATATATGATTGGTGATGGTTGACTGCGCTCATTATGTGATTTTTTTTACAGGTTGTGCTTTACACGTTGTCTCGTCTGAGTCGTCGCACTATGAGTCGTGAGCAGAGAGCCAATCTGAAGTTTCTTGCCAAGCTTGGCAAAACATCTTACGAATCCTTCGCAATGCTGCAGCAAGTCTATGGGGAAGAAACGATGTCACGTACATGTGCATTTGAATGGCACAAGAGGTTCAAAGAGGGACGGGAGGAGGATGAAGACGATCCACGTTCTGGATAACCTTCAACGAGCAGAACGACGGACGACATCGAGCGTGTGAAGCAGATGATGCGCGCAGATCGTCGACTCACAGTGCGGATGATTGCTGAGGAACGTTCCATCAACAAGGACACTGTCTGGAGCATCATCACTGAAAATCTCGAAAGGCGCAAGGTGTGCACAAAGATGGTCCCCAGCTGTTGTCCGAGGACCAGAAACAGGAAAGACTCACTGTCTGTCAAGACATTATCGAGTGCCTCGAGGACGATCCAGACCTGCTCGGGAGTCATTACTGGCGATGAATCATGGATATTCGAATACGATCCCGAGATCAAACGGCAGAGTCATCAGTGGAAAAGTCCGGCGTCACCAAGACCAAAGAAAGCAAGGATGTCGAAGTCGTAGGTCAAGGTGATGCTCATCGCATTTTTTGACATCAAGGGCATCGTCCACTTCGAGTTTCTACCACAGGGTCAAACAGTTAATCAATACGTGTACAAGAAGATCCTCCGGCGTCT
This sequence comes from Eptatretus burgeri, assembly GCF_056783735.1. Classification (NCBI taxonomy): domain Eukaryota; kingdom Metazoa; phylum Chordata; class Myxini; order Myxiniformes; family Myxinidae; genus Eptatretus; species Eptatretus burgeri. The sequence goes on from NC_140971.1 coordinate 93,196,149, forward strand.
CATGAGATCAGTCCAGGACAAGATGAGGGATCTGTGGGAGAACAACGCCTGGGTGCTCCACCATGACAACGCCCCTGCTCACAGTGCCCTGAGCATCCGACAGTTTCTGGCGGAGAGGAACGTGCCAACTCTGGAGTAACCCCCGTATTCGCCAGACTTCTCCCCTTGTGATTTTTTCTTATTCCTCAAGCTCAAGGGGACCCGATTTCCTGGTGTGGAGGCCAACAAAAGGGCCGTGACGACGGATCTCCGGAGCATTCCAGAAGAAGCCTTCTGGGGTGCATCGAAGCGTGGAAGAAGAGGATGGGCAAGTGTCTGAGATTGGAGGGAAACTATTTTGAAGGGGACAAGCTATGATTTCAATATATTTTTTGGAATAAAATTTCTGTGAAATCAATTTCGTTACTTTTTAGACAGACCTCATATTAAGCTGCTTTATATACCTTGACATGGCGGCTACGTTGGTGGTGGTGCGGTTGTTTAGTGTGGCTTCTCATGTCTGGTCGCATTGGAGGGTCTTCTTGAACTTCATATTGTCAGGTCAGGCCAGATTAGATCTGTGGCTTGCTGCAGGTACCATGTAAACCTGTACTAACCTGTTTCATGGTCAGGTTGTCAATGACTAAACTGTCTCCCCAACCAGGTTTCCTGGTGAGAAGGGTGTTTGGATATGGACACCCAGCAGGATTAAAAACAAAACCTGTCAAAGGGCGGAGGAGCTCCTTGTGAGCCAACGGCCATCCATATCAAGTACCCAACTGTCTGCAGACATCCTCCTGCAATTGGGTGACTTTTTTTTTTTTTTTTTTTTTTTTTTTGTATACCTTGGTCGAGGCTCGTATGAGAGCTAACACACAACTCACAGCAAGGAGGCATGAGACAAGAGGGGCGGGAGTGGAAGGGACAAAACAGTGGGGAACAGACACATTAGGTGAACTGTGGAAGGGAGAGGGATGGGGATGGGACGGGGAACATGGCGAAGAGAAGATGGACATTTCAGGGACTTTCAGGAAGGAAAGCAGGAGAAATGAAGGAAGTGGGCTTGGGTGGATTATCGGGGGTAGAAAAGATCGAGGATTTGGATGGGGGAAGATAAGAGGTGGTGGTGAACAGCTGTTTTGAAAGCCTGGAGGGAAGAATGGGAAAGAATAGAGTGAGGAAGTTTATTCCAAAGGCGGGAAAAAAGAGGAATGAAAGAGTGAAGATGAGCAGTGATTCGTGATTTTGGTAGTTTTACCAGAAGGGGGTTGTTGGCGGACCTTGAGCGCCCTGTGGAAATGTGGTGGGGACAAATCGCAGAGAGAGCAGGGGGGCAAGGCTGGAGAGGAGTCGGTAGAAGACAGAAAGACCACCGACCAACCTGCGGTGATTGAGTGAGAGGCCCAAAGACTCAGCTTCATTGCGGGAGATGCCGATGATCTTAAATGCCCTGGTTTCGACAGCGTGAAGCCGAGAAAGGTGGGAGGCAGGAGCACCAGCCCAGAGGGGAGAGCAGTACTCCATCAGGCTACGGACAAAAGCTTTGTAAGTGGTCAGGAGCTCAAGAGGGCCGAGGAAGGACTTAGCACGACGGAGGATTCCCAGTCGGCGACTGGCTTTTGAAGCGAGGTTGGAAATGTGACTTTCCCAGGAAAGGTCATGGCAGATAGTGAGACCTAGAAGCTTGAAAGAAAAGACTTCTTCCAGAGGATTGTTGAGAAAGTGGATGGGGGGGTTTTGTAAACGGTCCTTTCGAAGAGACATAGTGAGAGTGTGAGATTTGTCTGGATTGAAAGACATGTTCCACGTGTTGGACCAGTTTGTGATTTTATCCAGATCTGCAGTGAGTGAAGAAGCTGCTGCTTGCCGGTCTGAGGGATGACAGATGGTACGGCAGAGGGTGGAGTCGTCGGCAAAGAGAAATAGAGGATTTTCCAGAGAGTCCGAGAGATCATTGATGAAAACCAGAAAAAGAACAGGGCCCAGAACGCTACCTTGAGGAACTCCAGCCTGCACAGTTTTGTTTTGTTGAGGAGGTTTGTGGCAGGATTTGCACTCTGGCCACCGTGAAACCCTTCACTCCACAAAACACAAGAAAAACGGAAATAAAATTGAAAACTCACTCCGTGGGAGTACTTCCTGTGCAGCTGCCCTTTGCAGGGCAGCTCACTGGATGATGGAATTGGGGCAAAATGTTTGGGACCCCAACTCTGATGATAGGAGGAAAACCACGGGGTAACCTTCCAAGGTCAGATTGCGGTAATGTGTGTCGGGGTGGTGCTGAGGTGTCGTCCACCAGATGGCGGTCTCCTTGGGTTAACCCGAGACAGTCACTTCGGGTGGGCACCTGGAATGTCCTATCCCTAAGAGAGAATGATCACCTGTCTCTTATCATCTTAGTTCAAATGTTTGAACAGCGGTATTGCAGCACTCTCTGAAGTTCGGAGACCGGATAGTGGCGTGATCATGGTGGGTGGTTACACCGACTATTGCTCTGGTCACTCTGATGGTTACCATGCCTAAGGAGCTGAGTAAGCTGTGTCCAATAAGCTGACTCCAATGGTCAAACTCCAATAATTGAGGTAACACTGGTCAAACGAGTGTATGTTGAGACTAGGGATTTGTCACTCCTTCGGTGTCATTTCCCTGGTCTCTGTATATGCTCCGATTGGGGCATGTGATCTCACCATGAAGGTCACATTATATGCCACGCTCCAGTCTGTGGTGGATCAGTGCACCGGGCAAGATACTCTTCTAGTTTTGGGAATTTAAATGCATGGACTGAAACTGATAGGGATAGTTATGAGACGTGTGTTGGTCCCCATGGGTCTGGAACTGTGAGTAGCACTAAATTCCTTGACTTTGGAAGAAGTCATGGACTTAGGATGAGTGGTTCATGGTTTCAGCACCCACAAGCTCATCGCTGGACTTGGTATTCCAACGTTGGTGGTGTGGCAAAGGAGATTGACCATGTGCTCATTGATGGTCACTGGAGGATGATCCAGAACTACTGGGTCTACTGGACTGCTCAGTTCCTCAAGACCGACCACAGGCTTGTGGTAGCAACTCTGAAGTCATGGCTTAAATCTGGGAGAAGGGTACCATTCCAGCCTCGGCTGGATGTTGGCAAGCTCAAGGATGAGAGGGTAGCTGAGGAGTTTGCGTACAGGCTGACTGGAGATTTGTGGGTCTGGATGCTTTGCAGAATCCTGAAGAGTTGTGTAGTGCCTTGAAGACCACCATGCTTGATGTTTCTGGTGGATATCTTGGAACTCTCCGATGGGCAAAGAAGAATTTTGTCTCTCAAGGAGCATTGGATACCATTGACCAGAGTCGCAGAGCCAGGCTGAATGGCAGAGTTGAGCTGTTCAGGGAGTTGAGGCGTTAAACTGTACGTGTGATGAGGGTGGACAAGGAGGCCTATGTGTGAGGAATCTGTGAGGTGGTAGAGCATGACCTGAGGTCAAGTGATTCTCATCCTGCTTACAGGAGAATTCGCGCATTGAATTCCTCCAAGCCCATCCCTCGGTGCATTGCATTTCAAGCGGAGTGTGGTGGGCTCTTGACAGAGGAGTCCGAAGTGAAGGCCCACTGTGCCGGTTACTTTGAGCAGCTGTACACCAAGCTGATCTATCAGCTGTTGAGTTAGATGTCAGGGGTTTTGCTATCCCAATTGCTGACCCTCCAATCAACTGTAGTCCAATTTTGTTTGTGAAAAAACAGGCTGCGTTGAACCAGTTGAAATGGGCTCAAGCTCCTGGGATCTGTGACATCCATGCTGAACTTCTCAAGGCTGGTGGAAATGCTGTACTCATGTCATTGCATGCAGTTCTGTGCTCTGTTTGGAGCACAGGCATCATCCCAGCTGAATGGAAGAGGGGCCTTGTTGTCCCTCTCTGGAAAGGGAAGGGTGGTTGCCGGAACTGTAACAGCTACCGAGGGTTGACGCTGCTCTCAGTGCCTGGCAAGGTCTTTGCTCACATTATTCTTGATAGGGTTCACCACAATCCGCTTGAGCCCCAGCACCCGGTGCATTCAAGCTTTACATGAAAGAGGATAACAATTGACGATATCCTTGCCCTTTGGGTCCTCACCGTACATATTTGAGAGCTTCAGCAGGGGTTGCTTGCAGCTTATATTGATCTCTGCAAAGCATTTGATTCACTGAATCTTGGTCTTCGTGGGGTACCACAAAAGCTAATCAATCTGATGTCTGAACTATATTCTGGCACTGAGAGTGCTGTGAGATGTGGTGATCCCATCTCCAACTTACTTGCAGTTGTTACTGGAGTTTGTCAGGGATGTGTATTGACCCCCACACTTTTCAGCGCTTGTATGGACTGGATTCTGGGGAGGGTGTCGGAGAGATCAAGCTGCGGTGTATCGTTTGGGAATATCAAGATCTCTGACCTTGATTTCGCAGATGATGCAGTCATCTTTTAGAGACTCTGGATATCCTTTTGGGGTCCCTCGAGGTGCTGAATGAGGAGTCGGAGCCGCTGAGATTATGGATTTCCTGGGTCAAAACTAGGATCCAGGCTTTCAGTAACATCTTGGATGCTGTTATCTTGTCTGTACCTGTTTGTGATGAAGATGTTGAGGTCACGGAGAGATTCACTTCCCTTAGCAATGATATTCATGTCTCTGGTGGCTGTGAGCAAGAGGTCAATAGAAGGCTGGGACGGGCCCGACGAGTCATGGATTCACTGGATTGTGGGGTGTGGCGCTGTACTGTCGGTACCTGTGCAGGAGAACGAAAGTCTAAGTCTTCAGGTCCTTGGTGCTTCCAGTCTTGCTCTAGGGATGTGAGACTGACCAGGGATCTGAGACGAGGCCTTATTCCTTTGGTACCAGGTCTCTTCGGAGAATCCTTGGCTATCGCTGGTCAGACTTTATATCCAATGAGCGGCTTCTGAGAAAGACTCAAATGAGATATGTTATCTGTATAGTCAGTGAGCATCAGCTGCGACTGTATGGTCATGTGGCTCATTTTCCTGACGCCGATTCTGCTCACCTGATTCTCTCAGCAAGGGAGCCTCATGAGTGGAGGAGGCCAATAGGCCGATCACGTGCCTCGTGGTTGCAGCAGGTTGATCAGCATCTCAGCAGGTTGGTTGATAGTCAGACGGAGACCCTTGGAGTACTGGCGGAAAGTGGTCATCACGCCGTGCTACTCTGGTGCATGCTCCTGTACCTGACCTGGAGACTTTTAGGTCCTGAAGAACTTTTGGGACTTCAGGAACTTTTGGATCTTCAAGGACTTTTTGGGAACTTCTTAGTACTTTTGGGTCCTCAATCTTTTTGCGGCATTTGCGTCCTTGAGGACTTTTTGGTCCTCAGGAACTTTTGGGTCCTCAGGAACGTTTTGGTTCCTCGGGAACTTTTTGGGACTTTTGGGTCTTCAAAGTTTGAAGGGGTCTCAGCAGTCTAAAGGATCAAAAGATGAATTCCAAGATTGTGTAATTAATGAATAGATGTAAGTAATTAATAAACAAAAGATATCTCACATAAACACACACGCACACACACAATCATCCATTTATCGTTGATACATCTTCAAGGGACGGGCATGGTGTGGCGATTGCGAATAGGAACGTACTGAACACCACTTACCAAACAGATAGCTTTGGCTTACCGCAGCACGAAAACGGTGAACGCACAATTCATTTAGTTTGGTTCCAATTGTGTGCGGAGTCAAGCCAGCTGTGCAGTGAGCCAATGGGTGGAAGACACAGTCACACAGCTCTCTAATTAGGTGTGCTGGCCTTTGGTGTGTTATATTGTTGTGGGCCAGGGTTCGGTGGCGATAAACGACCACTAGATGGAGCAGTGGAGCCGCCTCCTACCGAACACCCGGAATTTAGGTCATGACTCTCGGACAACTCTGAAAGGTCACGGGTCACTAAGAGGACCGTGGTCACCAATATTTCGATGGCGTGAGGTAGGGTCCACTTGTCTAATTCCAATTTACCTAAGTACTCACGCCGTCCAACTACCAGGGAAATCACACCCTCGGCCAACTTTGTCCGAATCGAGTCGCTATCACCGACTCGGATCCGGCGTAACCGAGCGGAAGTTAGCAAAGCCGCGCCGGAGCAAATGAACAATTTACGGCACGAACGGCTTTACTATTTTTCAATACGCACCTTGCTAGGCCAATGAAAGAAAACATGAACAACGAACTGGAACATTTAACAGGGGGTTATTAATAACAATTAATCGGGGAGGGGAAGCACACAAAGAGCAGAGTTATCACGAATAAAGAAATGTAATGCACAATTAACAAGGCACTTAACGATTCTACTTAACAGATGGGGCCCACGGACACACACATATACACACACACACACACCCAAAATAAACTGGACCCCGTGGGTCTTTAGTCGGTATTGCCGGGCCGGGGTACCTGTCCCACCTCGTGCAGTCACACCGACCCGAACCACCACGGTGGGACTCAAACCCATGATCTTGGCGTTGTCAGCACTAAGACTGCAGACCACCCAACCACGACCACAGACCGTGCCGCAATCTCCACGAAGACTGCAGACCGCTCAACCATGACCACAGACCACCCCGCAATCGCCACCAACACTCCTGTCTGTAGTCCTCTCTTTTTTTTTCTCTCTTGAGGTGGGAGGGGTTTTTTTTCTCGCCCCTCGCCTCCTGATTGGACGAGGGGTTGTCGGACGACTCATGGTCAGCCTCCCGATTGGCTGGGGCGTGCATGTGTAGAGTACCTATATATAGAGAGTAGCGACAACTCAGCTATAGGCGCCATTTTGTTTCACTCTGGATAACGCGCAGTGCGTGCGCTACCGCCGTAGCAGCATGCATGAATGAAGCAATACATCAGGAGGGTGGGATACATCACTGGACATATATATTTATTCTCATGTTTTACTCGGCCAAAGATCTTGATTATAGAATCAATGGGGTTGAAAGTGATAAAATGTTAAAATGCATGTACTCATTACACGGGAAACTCAGAGTAAGTTTGCCAGAGAACGAGACATTTGGGAGAAACTCGGCCTGTGTAGGCTTATGACATGAAGTCGAGCCAAATAAAAATCTCGAGTCCATAGGCCTAAGTTGGGGCCTCAATTTGATCCATACCTGCCCCTACCCATCCCTCCCCACCTCACCCATCTTTACTTTTTTCATCTCACCACATTATCATCTCACCCATAACAAACAAAAACAACAAACACCGATACCTACATGTAATTTATCATCATAGTTACCACCCAACACGCTCTCAAACACACCAAAAAGTGACTATGCCAAAATGATTGTATCAGATTTCAAAAATATCTTAACAATTGAAATGACCCTTTTTTATGGGCAAAGAATAGTTAATTGCACAGGCCTGCTATGCAATTATTGGATGAATCTATGAAGCACGTTCATGTCAAAATGCTTATGTTAAGTATTCAACTGGTACAATCTTGTGAAGAAACAGTCCATGAAAAAAAATCGCAGTAGGTTTGACTTGCTATTTTATTTCTGTCAACAGTGTTCCATCAATTTGCAAGATGATGAACGATAAAGAAATGCTACAAATTATAAGTACAGGTAACTCTGCTTAACTTGAATCTCTTGGGACCACAGAAATCTGTTCGACGTAGAACAAATCTGCCTCACAGAAGGTAAATAACACGTCTTGCATAATACGGTTTCAAAATTTGTTTAAACTTGTGCGATTATTCGACTTAATAAGGCTGACTTACATGCATGCAGAGTTACCTGTATTGTTCATACACTGCAGGCATTTTCAAATTCAAGTGTATAAATACGTAATATCATGATTAGTTATATATTGGTGTTTACAGCAAAATTAATTTTGGTGAAATATTAACAACTTGACAGCAAGTTTTCAAGACAATACTACATGATTGATGATTCTGAACAAAAATGGAAATACACCAAATGAAAGTATGAAGGTCAGAGATTGTAGGCTAGATTTTTTTTATGAAACCCCATCTAATGTGTTGCCATGGTAACCAAATAAACAGACAATTCATTACAAATTGTGTATTTTCATAAGAATGTGCAATTAAGTGATAAATATGTAAATTAATTGGGTTGCTAAATAATGATTGCCCATATTGTTAGCTTTCTAGATGCCAACATCCCAGACTACCATTGATCCTTACTGGGGTTATGATAATAAATAAGATCAACGGCATGCATAAAGAGGGCCCCCAAATTTAAAGCATTTCATTTTTGGGGCAGGCGTGGGGGCAGTGGTTCTATAGGTAATTTTTTGTTCCAATTTAATCATACAGGCTATAAATCAAATAAATCAATAATAATATCAATTGCTGCTATGATTGATATAATTCTTATTACAATAATCTTTACCATGGTAACACATTCAACGCATATACAGTAAGACTTATATACCATACATGTCAATGTCCATATGTGTACATGATTTTGCCCTTTTTTTTTAGTCTAAAACTTGACTGGTTTTTGGTCAACATAAGAAATAGACAAATACCAAAATTGTTCATCAAATTACTTATCAAAACAACGAATTTTCTCTTCTTTCCATAGATAACAACTTCTAAAAGCTTAGATGTCCTTGAAAGTTTATATGGGTCACATGATGACATGCTTCCAATACCGGGAGCCGTGCCTAAAGGCACTGTCGACGGCTAAAAGCTTAAATGCAGAAATTGAAAACGAAACCTATACATCCTGTACCCCTTCTCGGATTTGTTGCTGCACCCAAACGCGCAACAACCCGTCATTTTGACTAATAAAGTTTCACTCAGTTTCAAACTCGGTCTCTCCGAGCTCACTCGGTGAAGATCTGGATTCGATGCGAAGCTTGGCGCAAGAGTGTGAAACAAAATGGCGCCCATGTGACACGTGACCATCAAATTCTGGTCCCCCTATGTCGCTACTCTCTATATATAGGTACTCTATGCATGTGGTGCTCGCCCTCCGCTCATTGGCTGGAGGAAACGGTCCATGCCCTTCCTTGGGGCGGAGCCTCGATCCGAAGCGATGGAGGCTCCGCCCACGCCCTCAGCCAAAAACACGTGGACAATGCCGACTGGGTCGAGTGAAGGATGGTGGCGTTGTTGTTGTTGTAGTTGTAAAAACCTAACTAAAAATAACTCGTAGCACACACGAAATTCCCATTAGACATAGGGGATGGATTCCAACTATAAACACATACTTATCGAAATAACTGAACTACGGGGACTCTGGATGTTTGTGTGCACAAGGTTTTCCCCAAATTCGTAACAATATGTCACGTGATATCTGTAAACCAATGAGATTGCATATAAATGAACAAGTCAAAAAAGTGATCTTTAAAGGCTCAGGTGGTGGATAAAAATACCCTTTGGACAATCCCTGGATCGGACTTGGGCTGTGTGCCAAATTTAGTGGTTGTCGGTCCAGCCGTCCTTGTAAAAAAAACGCGAACAAACAGACAGCCGATGAATCTTATTGATTAGATTTGTGAATTTGAGATACAAATGATGCAATTATACCATATCCAGTTTTTAACATCTTGCTTGCTTTACATTCTTAGTTCATCCTTCAAACATCTTCCTTTTCCATGTAGTCCCCAATACTCATGCATGGAATGTTCATGGTAGGAGAGAATTATCTCCTTTTGCATAAGTACTCCAGATATATATGTCAGTGTGGCCGAGTACAGCTTGTGCTGATATTGAGGCAGACAGCACTTCTGCAGATTTATTTTATTTGGAATAAAAGTGAATTTTGCTCTGACGCAAAAATGTGTGTCCTCACCGGAGAAGCTGCAGGTGTTCCGACTGCTCCCGTGTGGCCACATAGACGTAGGCCAAAGCCTATAAGAGCTTTATCTCCCTTTTTATTTTTGGGCTTCTATCTTCCTTCCCTTTTGGGAGTCTCTGTCCAGAGGTCTACCCTCCATTAAGGAGGGTTCACGATTATTGTTGGGCAGTTTTGGTTGCAGCCAGTCATGTGATTCTCCCCAAAGGGACCCTGGCTGCTTGGCGGGGGTCATCGATGACACTTCGGGGAGTCATGCCAAGAAGGGTAAATGCCCATGTAGCTGCATGGTTATTTGTTAATTTTCTCCTTCCTGATTCACAGACAGCTCACCACTCGGGATTGCACGCATTGGGAAGGAGAGTGCAACATGCACACACCAAAATACGTTTGCCATATCTGCAAAGATGTGTGGGAAGTCAAGATTTTTTGGGGGGGCATACAAAGTTGAGGCTCATGGAGGAGTGAGAACATATAACGGATCAGGAAGTAAAATAAAAAAAGGGAACAGCAGAAAGAGAAGGGGTAAACATACCGACATCAGGGTCGAGAAGACAAAATTGAGGGAAATTTGGACAAATAAGGGATGTGGAGAAGAATGAGGGGCAGGGGAGGATGCACGAGGTGGACAAGGTGGATAGACAAGCAAAGTCTCAGGACGAAGAAAAGAAGCCAAATGAGGCACGTGGTATCACAGCAGAGACAGAATTTGCATGCCGGCTATCTGAGGACAGGCCTGAGCCACACAAACATGATGGATTCAACAATACAGCACAACAAAGTATGACTTAACATGGAAAATTGGACGAAAACACAAACAGCAACACAAACAGGGACGAAAATATAACAGAAAGACACGAGAGATCTGGTCCGGAAAACTTAGCTTTGATGAACTGGAAGGAGGAACTGCCAATCCGACGTCCATGTGCAGCAAAACCTGAAAGATCTCTTGTGACTTCAAAAAGAGAAAGCCTGCGATCCCTGAAATGATCGAAACCTCGATGAAAAACATTGGAGCTCGACTGATAATCCGGCCAGTTGGGAAATCAGTTAATTGCTTACTAGTTAAAGTTATAACTTCAAATAAAATAGCTTTTGTAAGTACTTACCAGGACAAAATATATCTGTGCTTGTGTGTTTATATGTGTGTTTGAATGTACAGTACCTATATAAAGCCCACACCCCCTTTCAAAATGTTCACCTATTGTTACCTTAGAGCCCGGAATTAAATTACATTAAATCAGACTTTTTCCACCTATATTTACACATCGTAACCCACAACTTCCAAGTGAAAACAAGTTCTACAAATTTCAGAAAATTAATTAAAAATACAAAACTAGAATATCTTGGTTGGAGAAATGTCCACCCCCCCCCCCCCCCCGAGTTAATACTTCCTGGAAGCACCTTTGACAGCAATTACAGCTGAGAGTCTGTTGGGATAGGTCTCTACCATCTTTGCACACCTTGCTTGGGCAATATTTGCCTATTCCTCTGTACAAAACTGTTCAAGCTCAGTCAGGTTGCATGGAGAACGTTGATGGAAAGCAATCTTCAAGTCATGTCACAGATTTTTGATTTGATTTAGGTCGGGGCTCTGACTGGGCTACTCAAGGACATTTATCTTTTTGTTCCTTGCCCACTCTGGTGTAGCTTTGGATGTGTGCTTCGGGTCATCGTCATGCTGAAAGGTGAACTTCCGTCAAAATTTTAGCTTTCTTTGCAGAGGGCAGCAGGTTTTCCTCGGATTTTTTGTATTTTGCTCCATCCATTTTCCCTTCTATCCAGACAAGTGTCCCAGTCCCTGCTGATGAGAAACATCCCCATAACATGATGTTGTCACCACCATACTTCACAGTAGGGATGGTGTTCTTTGGGTGATGTACTGTGTTGGGTTTGTACCAAACGTAACGTTTTGCATTTAGGCCAAAAAGTTTAATTTTGGTTTCATCAGATGAGAAAACTTTTTGCCACATGGCTTCAGAATCTCCGGAGTGTTTTTCTGCATTCCTCAAATGGGACTCAAGGTGGGCTCTTTTGAGGAATGGCTTCCTTCTTGCCACCCAACTGTACGGGTCAGACTTGTGGAATGCTTGGGATATTGTTGTCACATGCACACAGTGACCAGTCTTTGCCATAAAGGCATGTCGCTCCTTCAAATTTGCCATTGGCCTATTGGTGGCCTTTCTGATCAGTCTCCTCCTTGCTTGGTCATTCAGTTTGGAGGGACGTCCAGGGTCTGGGGGGGGGGTAATCTTGGTGGTACCGTATGCCTCCCATTTTTTTAATGATTGTCTTGACTGTACTCCAAGAAATATTTAAGTCCTCTGAAATATTTTTATTCCCATCCCTTGATCTGTGCCTTTCCGCAACTTTATCCCGGAGGTCTTTTGAAAGTTCCTTGGTGATCATGGTTGCATCTTTGCTGTGAAATGCACTACCCAGCAGAGGAAACCTACAGGAACAGCTGATTTTATTCTGAAATAATCAGAATCAGTACAATTTAACACAGGAGGAGGCCAATTAACTTGGTGTGTGATTTTGAAGGTGATTGGTTACACCTGAATTAATTTACAATTGCTATTATAAGTTGGATGGACACTTATCCAACCAAGACCGATGTTCTAGTTTTGTGTTTTTAAATAATTTTATGAAATTTGTAGAATTTATTTTTCACTTGGGAGTTGTGGGTTACGATGTGTAAATAAAGGTGTAAGAAAAATCTGGCTATAATTCCAGGCTATAAGGCAACAAAAAGTGAAAATTTTGAAAAGGGGGTGTAGACTTTCTCTAGGCACTGTAGACTGTGTGTGTGTGTGTGTGTGTGTGTGTGTGTGTGTGTGTGTGTGTGTGTGTGTGTGTGTGTGTGTGTGTGTGTGTGTGTGTGTGTGTGTGTGTGTGTGTGTGTGTGTGTGTGTGCGCGCGCTCTATGTCTGGATTCCTTATCGGCACTATGGTGCCACAATTGGTCTTTATGTTGATTATTTTGATTTGGCTCAGTACAATAGTTTATTCAAGAATAAACAAGGAGAAAAAGACATAAAATGTCAAAACCCCCATGGTTTTAGTGAGTTGGCTGTACAGTCTTAAAGGGCTAGCCCATATTTACAAGATTTGTTTGTATGTGCAACTGACTTGAATGGTCATGTGACACAGAGGATTGCGTATGAATGGGTTATTCGGTCATGAATATGAATGATTTGGGCCAGATAGTTATTTGGTGGATTAGCAAATACAACCCGTCGCTTCACAGGAATATTGGAGGGGGGGGAGAAAGAGGAAGAGAGGAGTGAGGGGAGGGTTTGAGGAGGGATGGAAGGGAAGGAACAAGGACGGAGGGGAGGGGAGGAAGGTGGGGAGGGAGAGAGGGAGAAGGGTCAGAAAGAGGGATAGGGTGGGAAGGAAGGGGTGGGAGAGAGAGGGATAGAGGTGGGAGGGAGAGGTAGGAGAGGCAGAGGGGTGAGACAGGCAGAAGGGCAAGACGAGTGACGAGTGCGGGGAGGGAGTGAAGGGAGGGCGAGGAGGGGGGATTCCGGCAAATGTGACGCCCAGCTGAATGTCCATCCGATAAATGGTACACACATTGATGAATCACCCTGCCTGTGAAGCACCGGAAAGACAGCTATAAACTGAGTCAGGATACGAACCCAGGCGAGACAGCTTAGAGCGAGCATGCGTACTTCTCGGCTATCCTGCCGTGATCTGGCGATTAATTGCTTTATAAAAACTGAATTGATCCGAGCAGCAGTTTTGACTGCTAGGTAAAATTTTAATTAAATTTTTTTAAAGGCTTTCATTTGGCCAATTAGCACTTTATTTGACACTTTTTCCTTCCCTCGACCTCCGGAGAGTTGTATGGTGGAGGAGATGGGTTGGGAGGAGGAAAGCGTGGGGAGGGGGGGTGGTAGCATGTGGGGGGAGGCAGCGTGAGGGGGGGAGGTCAGTGTGAGAGGGGAGGGCAGTGGGGGGCAGCATGGGGGAGCAGTGTGGGGAGGGGGAGGCAGCACAGAGGGAGGAAGGCAGTGAGGGTGCGGGGGAAGGCAGCGTGAGAGGGGTGGGGCAGTGTGGGAGGGAGAGCGTGGGGTGCAGTGCGGGGGGCAGCATGTTGGGGGAGGCAGCATGAGGGTAGGGAATGGGAAGGCGGCGCGAGGGTGAGGAATGGGAAGGTGGCACGAGGGTAGGGAATGGGAAGGCGGAGCAAGGGGAGGGAATGGGAAGGTGGCGCGAGGGTAGGGAATGGGAAGGCAGTGTGAGGGGGAGAAATGGGAAGTCAGCGTGAGGGGAGGGAATGGGAAGCAGTGTGAGGGGAGGGAATGGGAAGGTGGCGTGAGGGGGAAGAAATGCGAAGGCAGCGTGAGGAGAGGGAATGGGAAGGCTGTGTGAGGGAATGGCATGGGAAAGCAGTTTGAGGGGAGGGAATGGGAAGGCAGCATTCCAGGGCATCACTGGGGTGATAAAACGCACCCAGACAGCAGTGTTTTCTTTCTTACTGCCATGTTGTATATAAAACCAGGTGCTAGCATTTGAAAATCAAAACTAATGGTATATATTTGGTAAAGGCCTACCTATATGCAGTCACCCCCTCCCCCCCCCCAGGGTCACCGACACATTCCTCCAACCTCATCATGGTGAATGTTAATTGTGCATGCTTACTGGTGATATACTCAATCTTTAACTCACACACATGCACAGATTTCCCCACACCCGCACTGCACGCTGGCACGTCCCGCCTGGTTTCGATGCCACAGCACGTCCACTTCCCATGGGGCTTCAGTGCAGCAGAAGTACATGGTTCACGAGAAGGTCACATAACCTCCTCCACAGGGCCACGCACCAGGGGCCCGAGTTCGAGTTCAGATCGAGCACTCACGAAACCCACGCACCGCACACACGTAACCAAGAACAGGCACGCACGCACACACCCCACAGAGTGTCATTTGTTCCCATTTCTACCATGTCCATGTGTGCCATCTATGTACCTCTTCACTTACAGAAACTACCGACTCTTAATATATTGGCGGAACAATAGTTTATTCATGTTTATTTTTTTAATGTAAGCAAATCACCCAAAACGGTTATAGCAAACTACATATGTAATTGCCAGAAAAAAAGGACCGATGTTGACTGCACCGTCATGGATTGCAAAAGCAGGTGATGAAGCACGGCGTTTCACTCAATGAAGTTACACTTTCTGCACATTCTATAATCTTTTCTTCACTCAATATAATCGTCCGAACTGTAGAAAAAGTTAAGTTCAATGCTTTTCTTCAATAAATACACAAAGTTAGAAAAACCGCTAATTTGTTAAAATTTTCCGATTTCACTCCAGATTTTGAAACTTTATTTTGTCCACCAGATCCGATTCGCAAATCCGACATAACATTTCGATTATATACTTTAATTAGCCTGTGAGAGTAGATCGTGTTTCCAAATCGAGGCATGTTTGAATAGGCCGAACAAAATGGCGAATTAGGACCCCCCCCCCCCCCGCACCCCCCATCAAATGTGAGCGAGGTGTCCGAGGGTGTCCAAAGATGCGCCTGATGAAGGATATAATTAAATAAGACTTAATTATCTTCAAAAGGGGTTTTTAATGAACCCAAGCACCCAATTTTCAGTCATGCACTTCCATGGTGTTTTCTTAGTCGGTATGCAAAGTTTCAGGCTGCTCGGTTTCATGGTTTTGGAGTTACGGAGGAGAAACACTGACACACAGACTTGTTATTATGGAATATAGAAGATAGTTGGTCACATGACATATATGATGTTTTTAATTGGGAATGCAAATTTTGCACAAAAGGGATTCAATGTTCATCTATTTTGGGGGAGAGTTGGCCATCTTGGATCTGATCTCGAAAACAAATAACGTACTTTTAAGTAAGTCATCATTCATTATCTGGGTGCCAAGTTTGAACAACATCGGTGAATACATGTCCGAGAAATGGTTGAGGCCGTGTTCAACATCAGGTTTTTCTAACGAAAATGACCGCCAGTCGGCCATCTTTGATCAACTTGCGAAACAAAATGATGTGCATCATGTGTTGTCTTTGTTCCAAGTACGAATAAAATCGGTCCATACATGTCCAAGATGTAGTTGCGGACGCACGCACGTACACGAAAATCGAGACCAAATTCAAGAGCCCCCGTTTCGGACCGAGTCCAACGGAGGCTAATAAAGTTCCTCCTTTCCCTTCCAAATTAATATATACATCTGTGGTGATGTCATCGATATGACATTAAAACAAGTACTTTTACAGGATGCCGTACAGGTAGCACCTTGTCTCTTAGCTTGTCTAGTCTTAGTGAGATTCTCGTCTCGACTATAAATTGTCAGATGGTTTGATTCACAGGTAGGGCATTGCTTTAAAACGGTGACCTCTCTCGGATGGGCATTACACCTAGGACATGTGTGTTAGCATTAGTTACAGTCAGCTCGTCTTGTTCTGTAAATAGTGTTGGTGCTGCTGAAGAAGTCTCAAGGCAAGGATTATGCTGGGTGGACTGCTATTGATTTACCAAAAGTCAGTCATGGCAGGAAATTGGAATTGTTGAAGGGAGCCGGTGATAATTCATCTACTCTTCGTATAGATACCATGCCATCCTTGAGATCCATATACTTTGCTAGCAGACGGGTCACCGACATGACGACCACCTGAGGGACTTTTTGTTGCAACACCCTGCCTGCGAAGCACCAATTGGACAGTTTATTGTTGGGCTGAGAATGGTACCCATGTGAGGACTGAGATAGAGATTTCAACTTTTTCTTTTAGTTGAAAAAAAAACTTCTCCTCTTCTCCTCCTATATGTCTTCTCCTCTTCTTCCTTTTATAAGGAGTGAGGTCTGATGGCACCAATATTCTGTCTTGCCTTGACCACGATACTCCTCCACATCCCTCTGTCCCCAACCAACCCCCTCCACTCTCCAACCTACCTTACGGATATCCTTCCTCACACAATCCTCCCATCTCAACCGCAGTCTTCATCTTTTCCTCCGGCCTTGCTCCCTCAGTCTATCCGCTCTCTTCTCCCATCTGTACCAAGTGTCCAGCCCATCTCAGCCAGGCTATATGAATATATAGTATATGTGATTTAGCTCACCAAAGAACGAATGTTGGTTTACTCCTCTTCCACATCTTGTAAAGATGTTCTCATGAAAATTTATCTATTTTAAGCTCGATTGTACAAACTCAATTTATCAATTTACCAATCTTCTCTATACTGATCCCGTTCTTGTACAATGAAGTGAATCGAATTAGCACTTCATTCCTTCGAAACATCTTCTATATTTTTGCTCTCCCATCCATCTTTCCGCATTCACCAACACACACACACACACACACACACACACACACACACACACACACACACACACACACACACACACACACACACACACACACACCCTCGCTCGGTTCAGCCATTTGTGTCAATTATTGATCATTATCTTAAAGTCACCAAGGGACTCGTGGGAGGGTGTGCGGAGTTAAAGGGTCAAGCCTGCATCTAAAAATGAAGGTTCACATATCTAAACGCGTGTTTCAAAATGTGTTTCTAACTCACATTTGTTTTTGAAGCTTCACTGAAAAAAAAAAACGTGAAGAAAAATATCACTTCATATGGTGCATCGTGTGGTTAGTGTTGGTGGGAAGGGGGAATGAATGATATATTTACAGGTGTGCAGTTTTATATTTATTTTGATACACCATGGTTAATGTATGCCTGGTGTTGGCTTCATGGTTTGGGGTGGTGGGCTTGGGATTCTAGGATCCTGAGTTCAAATCCCACTTGGTTATTAAATTAATATCAGGTAGGGTTGAATCTGCCTGTCATCCTTCTGAGGTTGGCAAAATGAGTGCCAGCATGCTGGTATCCTGTGTCGGAGTGGCGACCCATCCAGGATTGTGCCCAATAGCCAAGGAGACTGCTTGGGCAGCACCAACGCTCTGCACAGAGTATGGTCCCGATGGATGGATGGTTAATGTGTTAATTCATATTATTGGTACATCTCTGACATTTACGGAATACACGAGGAGATGTTTGACCATACTCTAATCTCCGAAAAGTTTTTTTTTTTCATTAATTTTTTTTTTTTAAATAAAATGCCCAACGCACCAACTACTCTGCTTGATTATTGAAAGCTACATTTGGTCACGAGCTCCACAATACCATGGTGATCTCGAATACATATCAAGGAAGTTGGTAAATGGAGCAGAAGGAATGTCTGAACTCGATGTTTTCCAATGTCTGTTTATGCTATATTCATTAACAGGTTGGAACTTGTGGTAGACATCTTTGAGTATGAGAGGACAACATGGTATTGCAGAGGGTTGACATTTTCAGGGTTGGAGGGAGGATTGAGACTGGATGGACTCGGGGGGAATGATTATTCAGACAAATGAAGGATAAAATGAGTGGAGAGCAGCAGGATTATATTTGGGGGGAGGTACCGAGCACAGGATTACTGGATGAGCATGAGTGGCAAAGTGGGGTTAGGGAGCGACAAAAGGCTGAAAGGGTAAGGGGAAGCAAAAGTGTCTACATGAGGATGGAGAGGACTGCTCTGCCACCGACGCGTACATTTACCTTTAAGCCACTGATTTCACAGCCTCCAGACGTGAAATATGGAATGTCGGAACACCAGCACAAGGTAGGGAACAATACTCCTTGGTGCTACAAATGGATGTTGGACACCATTAAGAGCTGACAGTAGCCAAAGTAGCCAAGGAATGAATTGACAATATACGACAGTATTATAAAGGTGTGGCCTGATGGAGGCCATATTTGAGATCCACAGGACAGATGCAAAGATGAATTTTAAGGACTTTTTAATTAATGAGCTTTAAGTTAGTTAATTATGTCACATGATATATATGTATTTTATTTGTCTAGGTTCAGTACTGCCGAAGCTGTTTCTTGGCAAGAGTTATCCTGGGTGGTTTGACATTGACTTCCAAGCAGTTCTGTTGTTGCATATGGCAGCTTGGCTGCCCGGTAGCTATCGTTTCTTGGAAGCACGACTATGCCGCTGAAGCTGTGTCCCTCTACCAGTACACTGGTACTCATTTTGCCGACCTCAGAAGGATGACAGGCTGAGTCAACCCCACCTGGTATTAATTCAGCAGCCAAAGGGGCTCGAGCTCAGGATCCTAGGATCCTAAGCCAACCACCCTCAGCACTAAGAAAACACCAGGCTTCCCAGCAGCAGTTATAGCAGGAATCTGAAATTTCTTCAGGGTGCCGGAGATAGCTCACCTACTCTTCGTAAAGGACATCGTGCGATCTTCAACTTCCACCAACTAATGCTGGCAGACGGGACGCCTAGTTTCTGTCTATCTGAGGGACGGCGCACACATTGATGAATTACCCTGCCTGTGAAACAACGGGATGACAGTTTATCGTTGGGTCAGGATTCACTCCCAGGCTAGATGGTCGATACACGAGTTCGCGTACCTCTCGGCCACGTCGGCCTGATCCTCAAGTATACTTCAAAAGGATGCGATAAAACGGAAATCTAAATTAAATGTTTCAGACATTGAAAATGAATTTAATAATTTTCTTTAAATTTGCAATTACAGAATACATGGCATGAAGATTACAAAAATAAATTAAAAAGAAGTAATTTTTTCCACAAGAGAAATTTGTTAATGTATGTGGTGTCACTTGCCATGACGGCTCGAACCAGATGGCAGGGAAACAATTTAAGAGTAAAATTGATACCTCCATTAAGGTCAAGGGAGTAGAATGGCAAAGATAAATGCTTTGGTGCTTTCACTGGTCTGTGCTCGTATCTATAGTGATGAAGAATGGCAGATACAAACAGGGAAGAGGCAGGATTTGTGCCAATGCCAATGCACGTCCACATTCGGTACAGATACCAGATTTGTCAAAACAAACTTTCAATCTACTTCGTTGTTTGTTTACACATCGACCCCAAAAACCGCAAAAAATCATTTGAAACCATGAATCATACGCAACAACTCTTGCAATATTGGCAGCAAAATGTGTAAGGGGTTCCAGAAGGAAATATTAGCTGAGTTTGAGTTCGACGTGGACTTTTTGATGCGGAAAAATGAAAAAAGTTCAGAGAAAATAATGAAAACACCTAGTTAGAGGTATTTCAGTGCAACCCTTATGGTACGACCAATATCCCTTCGATGCAGTCACGCCTCAATTTGATTTGCGTATAAATCTTTGGGATGGCTACGCAGCCATTCAGGATGTGGTTTTTGATTTGTAAACTTCATCCCATCCAGATGTTATATGAATGGTCTGAAGAGATGAAGATCAAATATTTATGGGAGATGACTTAGAGCTTCGGAAGCCACCCTCATGGATTAGTAATGGCCACATTTGCCGTGTGTGGGTGTTGTCCAGTTGTCACGTCCCTGGGACAGCATACATTGGTCTCGTCTCCGAGTTGCTTGTCCAGCTTCATCAAGTAATGAGTTGATGCAGTATTGTATACATTGATGGTTTTTTTTACCATCAGCTCAGAGAAAGCAGCTCGTAGAAAGGCACGAGTGCAGAGTGAGGGACGTACGTGGTCGAGAAAGAATGTAGCTAGGAGATGGCCTGTAAGAACAGGGCTTCACAGCTGGCTTTCCTTCGACACATGAAGATGGCACAATTCTCGCATTCGTGCTGAGGCAATTTGGCTCGCGTGGTGAAGCGAGACGTTGGCCATCGACTCTTGGCTGGTCGTATGGGACGGGCCATGAAGCCTCATGTGTCACCGTAGGGAACGGCGCCATTCTAAGCTGCATGCAGTCTCTGAGCCTTGGTGTTGAATACCGCTCACGAATTGCCTGATGAACGTTCCTGCTGCGAGAGAGCGGCTTGGCGCCATTTTGCACGTGTCTGCATGTGCAAATAGAAACGCCTCGAATTCATGTTCCATAAAGACCATCTCTGGATCAAACTAAGTGCTAGAATAAAGGAGGGGATTTTCTTTGATTTTGTTTCCCCTTGTCTGTATTTAAGCCTGTGTGTAGAAGCACCTTAAATTAGACTTTAGTTTACCTCACCTATTATTAGATTCTGATTGTTGTCCTTTGTAAATATTTGTCTATTTTCATTAAATTCCCGCATTTATTTTAAGTTGCCGTGTCCGTGTATTTGTTGTGGGGTTTGAGTATAAACCCCCCTGTGCTGTGCATCCATCTGTGCCTCCGTCGCTCTGCTATTGTGCCTCACCCCTCCTGCACACGTTATCATCTCCGAGGATCAATGTGTCCACCTCCTATTAAGGAAGAACCGCTCGGCTATCCGGTCTGGCGATGTTGACCGCCTGTCACCACAATTTGGGGTCAGGGGTTTAACCTCGCCCGCCAGTACCACGACAATATATTGCTTCTTTGGTTGCAGGTCACAACAGCAATTGCACTACATTTTTGCATCTATCGCTAAAAGGAGAAGTGTGTGTGTGTGGGTGTGTGTGTGTGTGTGTGTGTGTGTGTGTGTGTGGTGTGTGTGTGTGTGTGTGTGTGTGTGTGTGTGTGTGTGTGTGTGTGTGTGTGTGTGTGTGTGTGTGTGTGTGTGTGTGTGTGTGTGTGTGTGTGTGTGTGTGTGTGTGTGTCCGTGTCATAGAGAGGGGAGGGGAAATGTGTTAAAATTTCAACATTTTGTTTCCATATATAGGTAACTGCCAGCAACCTTTTTGATAAGTTCACTGTAACTCCTGAACAGAAGGATGAAACTTGATTGCATTCACTTCTTTATTTACAATGGTTGTACCTAGAACTAGAAAACATCTGTAGTTATTGATTAAGGAGAGGAGCAAGTGGTACGACCTATTTTTGAACGCATGATCGAGGCTCATGGAAGAGCTGGAGCAGAATGGAAGGGAAGGAAGTTGAAAAAGGGGAAACATCAATAGCAGAGTAGAAGTGAGAGTGAGATCAAGGGGAGGGGGAGAAGGACACATCAGGGTGAACAAGCTGCACACAAGCTGAATAAAACACAGTAATAAGTGGAAAGGGAAAGTGGGGATGAAACAGAAACGGAACAAACCAACTGGTACCGAACAAGTGAGAAGAGATGAGGGAGAGGGATCATAATAACTAACCCTTGGGCAATATCGACACCCAGGAAATTGTTGCTATAAAAGATTACAATATTAATATATCCTTGGGAATTTTAATGATATTACATTGTGTTTGGAGTGAATATAATGGGTGTGAACACACAGATGAAAATGAAGACATTGATATATATATATATATATATATATATATATATATATATATATATATATATATATATATATATATATATATATATATATATATATATATATAGTCCTCGCCCAGTCTGTGCCAGGGCAGGTTCGAGTTTGAAAGTCATTGGAATTATTGATACTCTGCTGTCCTACAACTACGGCCAAATATTTCTCTAGATTAGTGTTAAAGAAAAGCTCCTAGAATTAAAAATAATAATAATAAAAATTAACATATTGAGTGCACCTGAAACTCCGCAATTAAATGGCCTCACACTTTCCACATATGAAGATATCTCTTTTGTAGTGGTTCAGTACACAGCAAATACAATTCAAAATTGCAACGCTCGCATTGTACCTGAAGGAATGCTGGAAGTGATTTGAGATGAGAAGCAGCACGTTTACTTTCGCACACCAACGCAAGCACTGGCAATCATTCACTGCACCACCTGCCCCCGGCCCCCTCCACCCTCACGTCCCAGATCAAATTCCCCAAGATCTGCTTTATGGCGAGCCCCAACTCCCCCACCCTCTTGCTAATGTGCCAAAAGTACTCCTTGATAGCTGCTCTCAGTGCATTAGAGGCAATCTCTCTGCTCTCTCACAAATTTATGAGCGTTCAAATAACATCGTAAATTAAAATGTGATTGCGAAACATATTTATCATATGCCACTTGAATCCTTTCAGCTATCACAGACCCATTGTTTGTTAAAGATGTACAAAATTGTGAGTATGAAAAATAATATGTGCACAAGTTACTTCTCCAGATTATTTGTGAGACAATGTAAAGCAAGTACTAACGGTGTATTCTCTCAATACCAGGCAAATCCCAAAATTCCGTTCGGTCCACTCGTTTACTCAAATTCTGTCATTATGGTTATTATGGTAGCGCCTTCACAAATTACATATCACCTGCATAACTAACTAAAAAATAAATAAATGATAAAATCATTATTTCAGGCAGATATAATATACTCACTAGTTGCTGTGAATGTCGTACCTGGCTGGGTCGTGAAAGACTATGTCTTACGAGGGCTACGATAACTTCATCATATTTTTTTCTTTGTACAATTGTTATTACCACGAGGGCTGGCAAGATGGTCTGGACTCTCGAGGTATGCACATCCACCTCTAAACTGTCTAGCCTGGGTTCGATTCCCGACCCAGCTGTAAACTGTCATCCTGGTGTTTCACAGGTAGGGTGATTCATCAATGTGTGTGCCATCCTTCAGGTGGATGTGAAACATGTATCCTGTCTGCCAGCATTTGTTGGTGGATGTTAAAGATCCCATGGTGTCCTTCACAAAGAGTAGGTGAGCCATCGCTTGCACCATGGCCAAATTCCAAATTCCAAATTCCTGCCCTAACTCGTCGAACATCAGGCCTGGCCAGCTGGTTTGTGAAGACTTGAGCCAAGTTTCACCCAGCAGACCCCACAATGTGGGATAATCACGACTGTTAAAGAAGAATAGCTCTTACCACACACACCCAAAGTGAAGAGAGGGGAGACGAGCGAGATCATTTTCTTATTTTTTTACTCTGTCTGCGTGGCAGTCAAACAAAATTAAAAATCATTCCAAACAAGAAACTCGTTGTTTTTAAGGATGTCATAAAGGACACAAACAACAGGTATGAAGAACTAATGTCACGCGTTAAATAAGGTGGTGTAAAAGAAGATGCATCCACAGCAATAAAACTTCCGAAACAAGATTTTTTTTTATACAACCTTTAAAATCATTATTTCAAATGAATTTTATACTTGAGTAGTGCACAACACAAACCAACTTTTTGACACTTTCAAAACCCTTCCGTTGAGCAACATTTGGACAAAATATTGCAGCATTTTACATCATTACAACCAATCAAATTTGCAGCTCACAGACTCCGCCCCATGTTCTTGTTAACTCCACCACCGAAGGTGGATAGAGGTTATGTTTTCAGCCATCTGTTTGTCTGTGAGCAGGATATCTCAAGGTATGGACGGATTGGGACGATATGAACCTTCCTAGCAGGTTGGGTTTGTGACAAGGACAGATTTATGAAATTTTGGTGAAGATCCTGATCTGGATATGAGAACTTTAAAAAATATTTCAATGATTCTTCACCATTGAGAGGAAGGGTCAAAAACGATAAACAGTACAGCATGATATCTCAAATAGTTGTCGATGGATTACAAAACTTGGTGGATGAGTTTGGTTGGTGACACAAACAAGCCGATTAGATTTTGATGCATGACAAGGATGAATGATCCGGATGCAGATCCGGCCTATCAATGGGATACAAAACATAAACTGTTCAGCCTGGCGGAGGTGTGCGCTCTACCGAGTGCCATTCTACTTGTATATTTATTGAACGCCTTCCACAAAGTACATTATAAATAATCAAATATAGAAAATATACAAACATTTTGTTTTGTTATACATTATCAGCATTGCTAGTTGTTTGTCATGGAAGAACATGATGCTTCACCAACCTGATAAAGGTCCCAATTCGAGTGTTGGATAAAACTCGATCGTATTCTTCGAATACCCTGCGCAGTCTTGAGAAGGACTTTGTGTGAGCCAACTCTTTTGTTGTTGAAGGTTTTTTTTATCCAATAGGGCTGTCAGACCATGTGACTAATGACATCATCTTTATCAAACCATATTTCTGATGGGTCGTTGATCCATTCATCCATTGGGACCACTCTGTGCAGAGCGTTGGTGCTGCCGAAGCAGTCTCCTTGGCTATTGGGCACAATCCTGGATGGGTTGCTACTCCGACACAGGATACCACAGGTAGTTGATAAATTAGTTAAATTTTGCATTGATCGGTAAAGCGGCTTCTCCTACGAAGATTTTCAAAGATTTCCCCTTAGTTCCAATATGGCTGCCAGACCACGTGACACATGATGGTCATTTTAATGAAAATCCTGTTCAAATTTCAAGTCAATTGGGTGATAATTGAGGATTTCAGAAATTTGGCCTCTGTTGACCTTTTGGATAATGTTGACCTCAAAAATAATTGGTGGTTGAATTCAGTGAGCTGATATGAAAATTCTGTTCAAATTTCAAGTCAATCAGATGAAAATTGACAATTTTAGACATTTTGATCTATGTGGTCGAGTTTCAATTTCTTCTGCTGAACGGTTTTCGATGTACACTCTTAACAAAATGCAGACACATAGGAGGTATGACATGTGTACGAATGTTACCGATCGCTTAACAATGCTATTCGCTTCGCAAGCGTAGGGGAATAAAGAATGTCGGCGAACGATGTCAACGCCGAGCTAGTTGTCAACTGTGGGTACTGAGGTCTCATGTTTGAGTGGAGGTCATTACAATCTGAGTGGCTGGCAGGATGTCCTCGAGGTCCGCACACTCGCCTCTCAGCTGTCTAGCCTGCATTGGAATTTCGGCCCAGCTATAAACTGTTGTTCTTGTGCTTTGCAGGCCGGGCGATTCATCAGTGTGTGCCATCATTTGGATGGACTTCATCGAGCATGTCCAGTCTGCTTGGAACGTTAAAGATCCCATGGTGTCCTTTGCGGAGAGTTGGTGCGCTATCACCGACACTATTAACAAATTCCAGATTCCTGCTGTAACCTTCAGGGGGCACTGCACCAGCGGCACAGCTGCACCCTCAGCAAATGATGCTTCCCACAGTCATGTGCTGCATATGAAAGAAGAAGACGACGACTAGGATGACAATCTGAGGATGCTCCCCAAAGACAAAACCATAACAAAGGCAAATAGACACAGTTGAAAATTGAAGAAGTACAAGCTTGTTGTACATCTTTGGTTGTCTGGTGTCGAAACCCTCGACCTGCTGAGCAAACCCTTGCTCGGCCACTCAGCAATACTATTGTCCAGCATGACTGCTTACCACTAATCGGTGGTGTTGCTAGTTACCTGCCATTTTTACTATGATTATTATCAGCCGAGTTGACATTTCTCAACTCTTTGCTGAACTCGGATCACAAATTCTAAACGGTTCGATGCCGAGCCAACAATAATCATGCATGCACTGAATTTAAAGTCTCATAACAATGATAATTACATCATCAATCATTGCACTCAATCAAAAAGAAAACGTCACAATCAAATGCAGCAAATGTAGTAATACATTTGTAACAATACCATCATCAAAACTGTCGAAATTACCAGCGGCCTCAAAGAAAGTGCTCTTGATTCCATCTCCCGCTCACTTTATGTTTCACTCCGTAGGAAGTCTTGAGTGCAGAAAGGTTGGAAAACATTCTCAGGAGCAAACACTTTCTGAAAATACAGTTGTGGATCTTGTTTAGCCACCGGCAAGCCTTCCGAAAGCTAATCAACTTGGTAACGGGAAAGTTGTAACTTGTTTACAATGTAATTACTTGAGAACAAACCAGTCAAATTTGCATGCCCCCTGGCCAAATGGATCATGATGTAGTTCATTAGAGTGTGGAGAGTCGAGCTCAGAGCATTTCTGCATTTGAAACTTTTATAGTGTACTAATGCCCCAAAGACAGCAACTGAGATGCAAAAAAACACTCGATGCGTTTCCAACACGGTTGGGGCTGAGCCGTTGAGGCAATTAGCCCGGGCCGCCTGTAGCCATTCAATGAGCTGTGGAGGGGACAAGTCTCGTGTCCCGCACCTTCTCACAGTTCGGAGCATTGTTTGCCAAGCTGCAGAAAGGTAATATTTGGATGTGCTCAAAAAAAAAATTAAAACAGGAATCTGGAGAGCGATTACATCACGACAAAATCAGTCTTGGATGACTAAGAGGCTGGAGTCAGGATTGCAGGATGATGACTATATTTCTCTAATGGCAGAAAATAAAAAGGACTTCATTAAACTGTTGCAGACAGTGAAGAAGGAAAGTGAAAAAAAATCTGGTCTTTATTTAAACCTAAGCAAAAACAAATACTCAAATCTTGTCAACTGAGAAGATTGACGTGTTCGGATTCGGAGACGATCACGTGGAAATAGTGGAACGTTTAATCTTCCTGGGTCATAAGATAGACGCGAGTGAGGAATGTGTAGGAGAAATTAATAGACGCTTAGCATCGGAGAGAATAGCAACGTCAATATTGACAGAAATCTGGAAAGACAAAGATGTAACAATACAAACGAAGAGGAGGCTGGTGATTGTTGTGGTATTTTCAGTTGTAATATGTACAGATGTGAGTTGTGAAGAGTGAAAAAGAAAGAAAGGAAGAAGATTGACAGTTACGAATTGTGGTGTTGGAGATTGATGTCAAAAAAATTCCACGGACTGCAAGAAGAACTAGAACGGCACTCGTTAGAGCACGTAGTCTTGCCCTGTGCGCTCATTCCGAACAACAAAAAAAAGCACCAAAATTAACTGAACACGCTATTATGATGGCCAATATAGTCATCTCATCCATGCACCTTAATTTGTCACACGTAATGCCATTATTATCCGTAACGTTATTGATTATTAGCATATTCAACGACCACATTTTGCACATTAAGGCTAAATTGCATCAATGAAGATGAATATGAAATTTTTTTCAAACGACAGTAAATTCTGCATGGCCAGTCGATCATATGTATGAAGTTTCGCATCGATCTGTTAAGTGGTTCTGGTGAAGTTTTTTTTTTTAACATTTTTATTTTCAATCCAATTCCAAACAGTAGAAGATAGAAAGAAGGAGGGGGTAGAGTGGGGGGGGGCGAGGCTGGAGAGGAAACAGTAGAAGACAGAAAGACCACCGACCTGCCTGCAGTGAGAAAGTGAGACACCCAAAGACTCAGCCTCATCGTGGGAGATACCAATGATCCTAAATACCTTGGTTTCCATGGCGTGAAGCCGAGAAAGGTGAGAGGTGGGGGCACCAGCCCAGAGGGGAGAGCAGCACTCCATCAGGCTGTGGACAAAAGCTTTGTATGGGGTCAGGAGCTCAGGTGTGCCAAGGAAACCTAATTGGCGAATGGCTTTGGAGGTCAGCTTGGACATGTGGCTTTCTCCCAGGAAAGATCATGGCAGAAAGGGAGGCCAAAAAGTTTGAATGAAAGGACTTCTTCAAGAGGATTGTTGAGAAAGTAGATGGGGGTGGAGGTTCCAGACGGTCCTTTCGGAGAGACATTGTGAGTGTGTGAGATTTGTCAGGATTGAAAGACATGTTCCACATGTTGGACCAGTTTGTGATTTTATCAAGATCTGCAGAGTGAAGAGGCTGCTGCTTGTTGATCTGAGGGATGACAGATGGTTCGGCAGAGGGTGGAGTCATCAGTAAAGAGATAAAGAGGATTTTCCAGAGAGTCGGAGAGATCATTGATGAAAACAAGAAAAAGAACGGGGCCCAGAACACTGCCTTGAGGAACTCCAGCCTGGACAGGAAGAGGGGATGCAAGAATTCCATTTAGGGCCACATGTTGACTGTGACAGGAGAGGAAGTCTGCGAGCCATGAGTGGAGATGTCCTTGGATACCATAGGAAGACAGTTTGGTCAGCAGGGCAGAGTGCCAGACCGTGTCAAAATCATGCGATATGTCGAGGGATATGGCGCTGATCTCATGTCTGGCATTGAGGACCTCCATCCATTGTTGGGAAAGGAAGAGCAACAAGTCCAGCGTAGAGTGACATGGTATGAATCCGAAACCAGACCAGTTTCAGAGAAGATGTCCAAATGTTTTCCAATAATCCAATATGGCTGCCATACCATGTGACTTATGACGTCAGAGTTATCAATAAAATATTATCCTGGAGGAGTTCCTCCTATGTTTAAAACTTTGCATTGATTGGACAAGCAGTTACAGAGAAAACTAGAATGGCGCTGAACAATTTACGTTTTGGTTCCCACCGAAAGACCGGATCTGGATCCGGACCTGAACCAAAATCTAATTGGCTTGTTCTTGTCACCTCCCAACTCATCCATCTTGTTTCGTCATAATGAGTACATCATGCTCCACTGTATATCGTTTTTGGCCCAATATCTTAATGGTGAAGAAATACTGGAATTTAAAAAAATTATCATATCCAGATCCGGATACGGATCTTAACCAAAATCGATTCATTTCGTCCTTGTTGCACACCCAACCAACCTCTCCAACCGAGTTTCGTCCGGATCCATCCATAACTTTTCCACATATCTAGCTACAGCTGGACAGACAGACAGGGTTGAAAACATAACCTCCGCCCATCTTTGGTGGTGGAGGTAAAAAACAAAATTTAAAGCAAAAACATATAGACGTGGACACACACACACATGCACACACACACAATCACTGGACTCGGGAAGAAGAGGTCAGATCAATTGGGATGGAGAACAATTCATTATAAATGGCCAAGACCAATGGCTTGAAGAAAACGACCATTGTAAGAGAGAGCCTCCAGTGACCGTTGAAAGGCTGGCCTGGAAGCTTCGAGAATGTGAGCGTCATTGGGTGGGGCCTGCGCGCAGTTTGGCGTTCCCTCCTTCCGAGCCGAGCCCATTCGAGTTTCTGCAACAAGTCCTCTCAGTCGGGGCTTCTGGCTGTCGTAAGAATCGGACCTCGCTTGGCACCGCTTAAGGCGAGCGAGCATTCGGCTGGGTTTTGGCGCGCAAGAGCAATTATGGGGAAACGAACGGAGCCGATTTCTCTCAAGTCAATGCCGACCAAACATCACCTGGGCACGTGATAGCCACCACGAAGCTTCACAATGGGGATAATGGTTGCGGGATGAGGGATGAGGGATTTCCTTTAGAGCGGAGGGAGTTTGAGGTTATGCAACTGTACTTAATGTCTTGATTGCCTTACGTGCGTGTGGGAAGAGATCATGTCAAATTACAGTCTGTATTAGATAAAAACGCGTGTACTTACGTGTGGTGTGAGTGTTATGTCCGCAGACTGGCATGTTACATCAACACCGTGAGCTAATAGTTGTTCGCACTGTTGCTTTACGACAACCGTACTGGTTTACGGTTCCCTTTCCTGTTTTACGGTGCTCCTGCCATTTTGTGAGACCGAAGGTTTAAAAAAAAAAAGCCGTGTTTGATGACACTGACCGACATAGTCGAGTCCCGTCTCGAACACAACCTCGTGAGAAAACAGAAAGGGAAATTAACGATAAATAAGAGAGATAAATTAATTATAAAGGGAGTGTAAGGAAGTGTGGTATTGGGAGTTGCATGATTATTGTGTGCATGATGAGCCAGAACCGATGAGGCGGAACCGAGAATGACGTCAGTGAGCTGTGAGGAGTGAAGGAGGTGAGAGCCACCATCAAAGGATTGAGTCAAATACACCGTGGGCCGAGCATCCGAAATGTGTCTCGTTTTTGAGTTCCGTGACCCACCTCGTGTATCTACCTGAAATTTTGCATAGATTTAGATAAAACTAGCCAGGATGCGATGATGGTTCGCGTGCATTATTGAACAATGCCACGATAGGTACGATCGAGTTAGTGGAAGCTTTTAAGGAAGCCCTACCGTAAAAACCTATCTCTTCCGTCAAAATTGACCAAATCAAATCAGATTTTTTTTTATATGTTGTACTTATGGACATTACGCACAGCTTCTCGGAAATGAAATTGCGAGAAAAATATGGAGAAAAAAATATAAATCAATAAAAAGTTAAAGTGGGCGTGGCTCCGCCCACAAGTGACATGGGACGCCCCTCATACAAAAAGACACAAGACCATGATATCTAGCTTGTGTCCAAGTTTCATCAAGATCGCATCAAACGTCACGGAGCTATGCTCTGGAGAGAGTCACAAACAGACAGACACAACGAAAATAGTGGTCACTACTGGCACCCGCGAACCAAAAAAAACCACTTAGAAAGAATTCACAACTCGTCAGTGCAAAAAGTTGCACATTAATTAGTTATGCTAATTAGCAAAACCTATAGCGCCATCTTGTGTCCATTCTGAGATAGCTGTGTATTACTCCATGGAAATTATGATGTCTATGTATTGATTGTATTCATATAATGGGGAGACGACTCACATTGTGTTGTAATCATTTTATTTTAAAAAGTACAAGCAAAAATAGGAGCCTTTCTTTGAAATGAATTTCTCTCATGTTTAACACATTCATGTATACTGAACAAAAATATAAACGCACCAACCTAAATATCTAAGTCAAGATTGCCATTATGGGAAAATGGTCAAACCGATGATATGTTTGAGCAATGGTTCCTTTGTTTTGCTCAAGACAGATGTTCCCATTGAAATTGACCACTCTGAGTGTGTGGACTCACACGTTGAGTAATCCTTCCCATGAGCACCATGGGGCTTGACAGAGTGATGGTCAGTGAGCGTGACCAGGATACAAACACTCCCTATAGCTTGCTCTATAAAAGGCCTCCCCAAAATGTGGACTGGTGCCAAATGTCAACATGCCACAGATGTCACAAATCTTGAGGGAGCGCGCCATTGGCATGCTGAATGCTGGGACGTCAGTACGGGCCGTTGCAGCACACTTCAATGTCCACCACTCCACCATTAGCCCCCTGAGAACGCGCCTCAGAGAGACTGGAAGCACCGTGAACCGCCCACATGCCCGGCGACCACGTGTGACCACCGCCGGTCAGGATCGTCACATGAGGCTGCAACATCTCCGGGATCGACTCCGACCGGCCACGAGGACTGCCGATGAGACTGTCGTGCTGCATAACAGGCGCATTTCAGCCCAAACGGTGCGTAACCGCTTGAGGGAGGGCAACCTCCGAGCCCGCCGACCACACCGGGGACTCTACCTCACTGCAGTCCGGCGTCAGACCCGACTGAACTGGGCCAATGTTCACTTGCGCTGGACCCTCGCACGATGGAGGAGAGTGCTGTTCACCGATGAGTCGCGCTTCCAGCTGTATCGGGCTGATGGCGGACTCCGCGTCTGGCGTCGGGCTGGGGAGCGCTACACTGACGCCAATGTCCTTCGTCGGGTGTCACACGGTGGTGCCAGTGTTATGGTGTGGGCAGGCATATGCCATGGAGAGCGCACTCGGCTTCATTTCATTGAAGGCAACTTGAACGGGCAGCGGTACAGGGACGAGATACTCAGACCCATTGTCGTGCCGTTTGTGCACCTTCACCATGTGACGTTTCAGCACGACAATGCTCGCCCCCATGTTGCCAGGATCTGCATGGACACTCCTCGGTGAGGAGGACATTGATGTCCTCGACTGGCCTCCATATTCTCCCGACATGTCGCCCTTCGAGCACCTTTGGGACGTTCTTGATCGACGCGTACGACAACGTTACGCAGTCCCAGAGAACGTCCGCCAGCTCCGTGTGGCTCTCCAGGAGGAATGGGAAAACATCCCTCAGGCCACCATCGATAATCTGGTGATGTCCATGCGCAGGAGATGCACCGCTCTGCGCGACGCCAACGGTGGACACACCCGCTACTGACTGTGTGAACTCTGACAGTGACACCTCGGTTGTGTCGGCTGTTGTAGCGCAATGACTGTCGCCAGAATTCTCAAGGAACTCTTTGAAATTTAATGCTCAATTGTCATGGATTCTATAACCAAATTGTTGTGAAGATTTAGTAATCATGAGTTTGAGGTAAAATAGTAACAATAGCTTGGTGCGTTTATATTTTTGTTCAGTATACATCAATGTAAAACACTGTGGTATCACACAATGATGACACGAGTCACTGTGTCACGGAGCATCTACTCCTCATCAGATTCTTCATCATCGGAATCTAACTCTTTCGTGGTAATAGAGTTTCTGCAGTCGACACACTTGCAAAGCTCCGTGCATGACGCACCATGCCGTCGACAAGAACATGTTCCTTTGCCTGTACCAGACGGCTTCTCACAGATAGTTTTCTTGCATTTACAATATGTCAGTTCAAGCAAGCTGCTCGGAGGTAGAGGCAGATCACCTCAATCGATGTCTAATTCATCATGTACAACTTTCCATCCATGTCCATTTGGACTGGGAATTGGTGGAAACTTCCAGACATCTAGTGTGTACAGCAGCCTGGTAATTTGCTCTCATGACGTGCTTCTTGAGAGAGTCTGCATCGGGTGGAATACGTGCCTCTGATTTGGTTAACATAAGGAACAGATTGTATCTGGCTTCATAGACTTTCTTACAGTCCTGCCGATACATTTTGCAAACAAATTTCTCCGCACCTTCCACCAATTCATCACTGACTGAATGAACTCAACTCTTGAAAGACAGCATGGCAAGCAATGTCACTTGCAAACAACTTGAGGGGTTTGGGTTTAGACTTTCCATGAAAAGAGCTGACCGAATCACAACCTGTGAAACAGTGGAGTGATATCAAGGCTTTGCTGAAATCTGGTCCCAGATGTGAGCTTATCTTTGATAGACTCCGGGTCCTCCTATTGTTACCTCTTCCAGTGTGGAACAATACCTCTGCTCCAATATGCTCAGCCATGGTGATTCCAATCACAAAGACGTTTGTGTCAGGACTTTTGATTATGACCGGGTATGGGGCCCGTCTGTTGAACTTGATTGCTGATGTCGAGCAGCATACTGGCAGTGAAGGAAAAGACGAGTATCTGCTTCTTCGTTGTTACACTCAACTTCTGGCACAGAGTGAACAATCATTTGCTCATTCTCGTCTGTAAACTCATGGCACTCCCCATCATGAGCAACCAACACCTTGACTTTCTTCAGATATTCAGCTGGTTTCTTCCTCAAAGTCTGGAAAAAAAAACCTGATCAGCTCTGCTTTGTTCTTGCCACATGCCAGAAACTTCTTCCATTGGTGAGGTGCCTACTGATCTGCACTGTAGATTTTTGTTAGCAAGCTGCCACCCACTGAACGTCTTCCCCTCTCAGCATTCTTGATGCTGTCTTTCCTGTAAGTATCAACCAAAAAGTGGACTTCTTTTGTAAAGTAGTAGTTACTACTTTCCATATATTGAAAAAAATAACATTCGAGCAATGATATACACTCATCACTATATTTTATTAAGTAGTTGGGATGGGAAATGAGCAAGAGTGTAGATTACTAGGAAGAGGATAAATATAAGTGAAAGCAGAATTTAGAGGAGAATATCCAGTCGTATTCATGACAGTTACAGCGGGGAGAACAAGTATTTGATACACTGCCGATTTTGCAGGTTTTCCTACTTACAAAGCACGTGGAAGTCTAATTTTTTTTAATCAGAGGTACACTTCAACTGTGAAAGACGGAATCTAAAACAAAAATCCTGAAAATCACATTGTATGATTTTTAAATAATTAATTTGCATTTTATTGCATGAAATAAGTATTTGATACATCAGAAAAACAGAACTTAATATTTGGTACAGAAACCTTGGTTTGCAATTACAGAGATCAGACGTTTCCTGTAGTTCTTAACCAGGTTTGCACAGACTGCAGCAGGGATTTTGGCCCACTCCTCCATACAGATCTTCTCCAGATCCTTCAGGTTTTGGGGCTGTCACTGGGCAACACAGACTTTCAGCTCCCTCCAAAGATTTTCTATTGGGTTCAGGTCTGGAAACTGGCTAGGCCACTCCAGGACCTTGAGATGCTTCTTTCGGAGCCACTCCTTAGTTGCCCTGGCTCTGTGTTTCGGGTCGTTGTCATGCTGGAAGACCCAGCCACGCCCCATCTTCAATGCTCTTGTTGAGGGAAGGAGGTTGTTGACCAAGATCTCGCGATACATGGCCCCATCCATCCTCCCCTCAATACGGTGCAGTCGTCCTGTCCCCTTTGCAGAAAATCATCCCCAAAGAATGATGTTTCCACCTCCATGCTTCACGGTTGGGATGGTGTTCTTGGTGTTGTACTCATCTTTCTTCTTCCTCCAAACACGGCGAGTGGAGTTTAAACCAAAAAGCTCTATTTTGGTCTCATCAGACCACATGACCTTCTCCCATTCCTCCTCTGGATCATCCAGATGGTCATTGGCAAACTTCAGATGGGCCTGGACAAGCGCTGGCTTGAGCAGAGGGACCTTGCGTGCGCTGCAGGATTTTAATCCATGATGGCGTAGTGTGTTACTTATGGTTTTCTTTGATACTGTGGTCCCAGCTCTCTTCAGGTCATTGACCAGGTCCTGCCGTGTAGTTCTGGGCTGATCCCTCACCTTTCTCATGATCATTGAGGCTCCATGAGGTGAGATCTTGCATGGAGCCCCAGACCGAGGGAGATTGACTGTTATCTTGAACTTCTTCCATTTTCTAATAATTGCGCCAACAGTTGTTGCCTTCTCACCAAGCTGCTTGCCTATTGTCCTGTAGCCCATCCCAGCCTTGTGCAAGTCTACAATTTTGTCCTTGATGTCCTTTGACAGCTCTCTGGTATTTCCCATTGTGGAGAGGTTGGAGTCTGATTGATTGAGTGTGGACAGCTGTCTTTTATGCAGATAACGAGTTCAAACAGGTGCAGTTAATACAGGTAATGAGTGGAGAATGGAAGGGCTTCTTAAAGACAAAACTAACAGGTCTGTGAGAGCCAGAATTCTTACTGGTTGGTAGGTGATCAAGTACTTATTTCATGCAATAAAATGCAAATTAATTATTTAAAAATCATAAAATGTGATTTTCAGGATTTTTATTTTAGATTTCGTCTTTCACAGTTGAAGTGTACCTATGATAAAAATTACAGACCTCTACGTGCTTTGTAAGTGGGAAAACCTGCAAAATCGGCAGTGTATCAAATACTTGTTCTCCCCACTGTATATTCTATCGTGTAGTAATCACTGAATATCGATTTTGACCATTCTGTCAAAAATTAGTTAACGGTAGAAAGGAGATCCTACCTTCCAGATCCTCCACCATCATCATCATCATCACCGGGCACGGCATCGGTGGCTACAGCAGCTGCAATCTCCACACCGAGCCTGTGCTGGCTGTGGTGTACTTGTAGTGCCTTGACAGCGACCTCACTTTCGGGGCTTCCTTCCACATCAATCCACTTCGCAGCACATTCCTGAAATTTCTTAATGCTTTTCTCACTAAATGGAATTACAGTACTTTGCTGTGAGTGTTGATGACATGCATGAAACAGAACCCCGAAGAACTGCCTTCAGAATCTTCGGCAGCACGAGCATCAGACGACATGTACGCTGCCATTACAGCTCGTGAGTTTACAGCTTGCATGCAAAAAAAAAGCACGTGATTGGTTGATGGGCGTGGTGCTGTGTGTCAAGAGCGTTGTGATTGGACGATGTTTAAAAGAAAATGTCCACAATTTCAGGTGTTTTTTCCCATATTTTGAAAAAATGTGCAAGTTTGGTGCTTGATGAGTTTCAGGTATGATTTCTATAATATTGTCACACAACATATTATAAATACAGGTAGATACACGAGGTGGGTCACGAAAATAAACAAAACAAAACAACAGCTCAGCCCATGGTCCAAAAGGACTTACGTGTTGGCTGATTATACCAGACAACAGGAAGGGATCGGCACACACTCGCATCAAATGGATGCCATTGCCTTGCTGATAACCTTCCATGTGCAAAAGAAAAATAAGGAGTGAATCCTAATCTACTTGTTCCAACGCAGTTTGGATCCCACTGACCCATCTAAAGCTAAGGGACCATTGGTTCACGGAAAAAATAAGTGACCACTATTGGTTCGCGAAAAAATATTTCCACGAAAAAAAATAAGTGACCACTATATTCGTTATTGTTGTGCGTCTGTCTGTCTGTCTGTCTGTCTGTCTGTCCCGAGCATAGCTCAGTGGGTTTTGATCCAATCCTGACAAAATTTTGGTGGGAGGTTTATATCATGATCTAGCTGTGTTTTCCTGAAAATGGGCATGGTGCCCCCATTACGGGCGGAGCCACGCCCAAAAAATGTGTTTTTTGGGGGGTTTCGGTATTTGGTTAGCCCAATGGCACCTGCATAGTCCCACGGAGCTCGATTTTTCATTTTCGTCCCAAGGTCAAGGTCACAAGGTCACGAACTTAGAAAATTGCGAATTTTGACGTAAAAAAATTTTCTTCTCCGAGGGGTTTATCGAATCTGGCAGTGGTTTCGGTATTTGGTTAGCCCAATGGCACCTGCATAGCCCCACGGAGCTCGATTTTTCATTTTCGTCCCAAGGTCAAGGTCACAAGGTCACGAACTTTGACATAAAAATCATACGACCGCCCAAACTTTGAGAGCTAGGATGACAATATTTTTTATGCATAATCTTGAGGTCATTCCCCACCTAAAGTCTTGGAACCATTTTGCTCTATCTTGAACACCTTGCCCGTGGCGCCCCCTTCAAATTTGTTTTTAAGCTGATTTCATCAAAGTATGGATAATGAAAGTGTGAAATGCCATATAGTCTATATGACGTTATATTGTTCCTGGAATGTTCCAGAGGAAGTTTTGCACCAAAAGTCATAATCCTTGACCTTTGACCTTTAAAGGTCACAAAGGTCAAATTTTCAAAGTTGTGGGACTTGAACCGGGTTTTCGACCTTCTTCGACGAACTAACTCCAATAAACTATATCACGTATCCTGTTTCCTTATTTTAATGTCCACAACATCGTTTTGTGACCTTTAAAGGTGATGCAAAGGTCAAATTTTGAAAGTTGTTCAACGAAACCGGGTTTTCGACATTTTGCAGTTAATAACCTGTCACTCGTACCACATCATGTTGATCATACACTATCACATTGTCTCATCCTTGACTCCTGAAACAATCAACGTCGTCAAATACCGCTCATGAACCATCGTCGTCTTCAGACTTGTTCTAAACATTTATTTCGGAAATAACTATGCTAAAGGACCGATGTGTTGTCAGTGCACATTTACAACAGCCGTTTCTCAAAACCGCAAATATATATATATATATATACATATATATATATATACATATATATATATACATATATATATACATATATATATATATATACATACATATATACATATATATACATACATACATACATACATACATACATACATACATACATACATACATACATATATATATATATATATATATATATATATATATATATATATATATATATATATATATAGTCCTGGGGGTGGTTGGGGTTCGAGGTTAACCCCACCCCCGACCCAAGTTTGTCAGAACTACGTGGTGAACACCGACCAACCTCCCGTGACCGCCGAGCGGTTCCTTATTACTAGGAAGCGGACATGTTGATCGACAGAGATTTCAACACGTGCTCGAAGGGCATGGCGGAGAGGCGGAGGAGTACACGGAATGGAACGGACGGAAGGAGGATTGCAGATAATGGAACGGCGAGACAGGAGCACTGTACCAGAACAACACAGGGGAGTTTAATCCATGAACCCACGACAATTACACGACTACAGTTTCTTCAAAAGGAATACATTTAACGAACATACACAAATATTTACAAAGACAATAAGGTGAAAGGAAATAATACCAATAATAAATAAATAACTCCTACGGTCAAGGCCTTGCACACAGACACAAATACAATGGGTGACAAAATGAAAAGACCTCCCTTTTAAGTACTGTACACTGGAACTCAGCTTGGGCCAGAACTGATCCCTGTCGAACCCGGAATGGAGGTGCTTCCACTAACACGTGCGTGCCAGGCAATCCACAAGCATCTTTTCACACACGAAGGCTCCAAATGTCCCAGCCTTCCTCTTCTCAGAGGTGCCACCTGCCTCACGGTCTTCACACCGACCTCGTGTGTGTGTGTGTGTGTGTGTTCTGCTGAACCAGTTGGGAGCCTTCCACAATCCCCCTGTGCAATGCCTTCCATCCCCTGCGCCTTCCATCACTCCCTTCTCCTTTGAGCTCTACATCCTCCGCTTCCGAGGCGTGGC
The DNA here is from genome assembly GCF_056783735.1 of Eptatretus burgeri. Taxonomy (NCBI): domain Eukaryota; kingdom Metazoa; phylum Chordata; class Myxini; order Myxiniformes; family Myxinidae; genus Eptatretus; species Eptatretus burgeri. The sequence continues at coordinate 93,234,800 of NC_140971.1, forward strand.
CTTGCAATATCAAAAATAGGGAAAAATCACAGAGGGCAATCATGTACTGGGGGACTTATTTTTTACTTCCGAGGCTAATTAAACACCCCACCACCGCTCGTGCGGTGACACGTAACACTTCAGCTCACAGATTCCCGAACTTAGTTACATCGAGATGCCTCTACTCGTCCACGGACCATGCTAAACTTCCTTTTAAAAATCATTCCATCGACCCCCAAATCCGTAACACAACGTGTGTGTGTGTGTGTGTGTGTGTGTGTGTGTGTGTGTGTGTGTGTGTGTGTGTGTGTGTGTGTGTGTGTGTGTGTGTGTGTGTGTGTGTGTGTGTGTGTGTGTGTGTGTGTGTGTGTGTGTGTGTGTGTATATATAACCCGGCGTAGTGGCGTGCGCCTGTAATCCGGCTACTTGGAGGCTTGGGTTGGAGGATCGCTTGAGGACGGGTGCTCTGCACTGGACCTCGCTATGAGAGGGTGTAGGGCAGCCCGGAATCATGGCGAAACCCAACCCTTATCCCTGTGTCGTAAGAGGCGACCAGGGTTGCGTCAGGAAGGGCATCCGGCGTAAAACCTATGCCAAATCAGTATGCAGATCATAACGGATGATCCGCTGTGGCGACCCTTAACAGGAGCAGCCGAAAGACGAACAACATATATATATATATATATATATATATATATATATATATACAAATATACACACACACACACATACCAGCAGGGTGTGCTCACACATTGTGTCAGCACACAAACCGTGCTACCTCATTCCATTGTCTCAGGTCGCTCAACTGCATTTGATTTTTCATTTATTTATTTTCATTTTTTTTTCTTCATTTATTTATATTTCCATTTATGGATGTTGTCTAACAATTCTGTGATTTTTAGTTTTTTTGCCGGGATAGGAGCTTCGATATATCCATGAGCACACATTTCAGCTTTCCCCGTCACCTGGAAGGTACTGATCTTTAATATCATTTAGCCAGTCAGTGAAACAGTGGTGAGAATGAGATATATATATATATATATATATATATATATATATATATATATATATATATATATATATATATATATATATATATATATATATATATATATATATTTTGTTACGGCTGTGGAAATTCGCAGACCACCATAAAGGACCTTAGATCAGTTATGACGACAAGTATATGTGTAGTGAGATTTCCCCACCGTTGTTTAGAGGGAATTTCCGTGTTCACAGGGCTGTGATCCTTTGAGTTAGCCGTTTTTCATTTCTCTATCATTATTTTGGACCAATCATCCCCCAACAACCAAATCGCCACCACCAACATCATTCCCAAACAACTACAACCCAAACACCACCACCACCTTCGCCTCTTTACCTCCACCCCGCAAACATCGCTTCACCGCCATTCTCAAACGACGCCCGCCAGCAACCAAATCGCCACCACCAACACCCTTCCCAAACCACCGCAGCAAACTCCCAACACCTCCGCCTTTCTACCACACATCATGCCATGGGTTATGAATGGGTTCCTTTCGCCTCGAAAAGCGGATCAGGAATGATTCATGCCCCCTTTTCATCCATCCAATGACTGAGCATCGGGTGGTGTGGCCCCGCTTCTGAACCTGCTCTGATCCACAAATTTGCATATACACCCCTCCCTCGGCCTATATAAGCGTGAGCACGACACAGCTCGCGGCAGTTAAGTCTGGAGTCGGTGGAGTGGAAGTCAAGCAGTGTCGGCGGGGCAGTCAAGTCGAGTGCAGTGTCGGCAGTCAAGTCGAGTGCAGTGTCGGAAGTCAAGTCGAGTGCAGTGTCGGCAGACAGCGGCAGTGTCGGTGCGGCAGTGTCGGCAGACTGCGGCAGTGTGGGTGCGGCAGAGTCGGGAGACGGAGCTCGAAGCAGACGGAAAGGCAGATGGGGAGTGCCGGAGAGAGCTTGCCGGCCATGCCAGGGGCACGAAGCCAGGCGCAGCTATGCTGACATCGCGGCTTGCCTGCCATCGCGTCACGAGGGCGCGGGTAAGACCCTTCGGTCTCGTGGACCTGGCCGCTCATCCAGGTTCCACGAACCTGTCTGCCACCCTTGCCTTTGAGGGTGGCTTTTTCCTTTGCTTTTTGTGTAAATGCATGTGGTGGCGCCGTCTTATAAGTAGAATTGTCCAAGAGTGCGTGTGAAATGAAGTATTCGGTTGTAGCTCTTGATTTGCTTGCTTGACTGTACATACGTGCATGAATTACTGTATGGCTGTAAAATACGTGCTTGTCTGAGTGTGCAATAAATGTGCTTGTTGAACTGTTCCCCGTTTCGTTGCGTCCTTTCCCTTGTTTGAAAGTTCCATCTTGCATCACGGAAGGAATTGGTAGAAGGGGTGTAAGCACCCGGTAAATAATCACGTCCGTCGGGGCCGGCGATAACACCGCTCGGTTATCACTGAAGCACGGAACGGACCGCTTAAGCGGTTCGTGTCCTAGGCCGGCCAGCGGCGAGGTACGATCACCCGGTTAACTACCCGCGCAGGTACTTAGGTAGGTCGAGTTTGGCGAACAACCCTATCCTGCGTGGGTGGCCGATTGGCACGATTGTGGTGGGGTCAAAAGACCCACCCGTGACTAGCTCCTGGCGGTAGTTCCAAGGAGGGTCACGACTGAATTGTCCGTTCCGGTGGGCGACGCGGTCGCGATTTGAGTTACGTGACCGATCGCACGCCGGGCGAACTGAAATTCGTAACAATATATAATGTGGCGTGTGACGAGCACTTCCCAATCGCCATTGTACAAAGACCTTCACCAAAGCGTCACCTACAACCCAGAGGCTTCATTCCGGAGACTCTATCAAACAGACGAAGATTACATGGTTAACATCAGTTAACCATCAAACGGAGCCACCTATCCGGATATTGGCCTTATTTGTCCTCATCAGGATGGCAAACTGATAAAGACCACATTCATCGTTTATACTGTTGTGGGGCCGAGTTTCGGTGGTGAACACGACCGCTACAATGGAGCAGCAGAGTCGGCTCCACCGAACACCCGGAATTTATAGGTCGTCACCTCGGATAACTCCGGAGCTGATGGGTCCCTTATCGAACCGAAGATCGCCAATAGGTCGACCGCGTGGGATCGGTTCGATTGCCAATTTCAATTTACCTAAATACCCACGTCGTCCAAAGTACCGGGGAAATTAACCCTCGGCGGAGCTCGAGCGGAACGAGCCGTGAGCGTTCTTGAACCGTGCGTAACCCGAGCGGATGGTTACCGAGGTCAGTCGGTCCAAATGTACAACTACGGCAGCAACGGTCTTACTAAATCACAATACGCATCATGCTAAACCAATAAAGAAAACACAGGAACGAGCTGAAACATTTAACAAGGGATTTATTTATAATGGGGGGGGGGGAGGGGGGAACACACAAGGAGCAGAGTTATCCGACTAATATGGAATAGGCAAAGCCTAGAAGCGAACGTAGAATTCTTCTTACTTTACATAAAACTTGTTCACAACTGTATACTTGCCAACTATACCGTGGTACATGTAAGCGCCGCACAGCTGATGATTTTGACGCAATTTCCGGTTACTTAAGCCTGGATTCGGGATCAGCGAACAAATAATGTAAATCACGATTATAAAATATTTTTTGATGATGCGGGAGATATCTTTATTAAAATTAACTTTGGAAAAAAAAGAAATGAATAAATAAATAAACGATCACTTCGTCAAGAATAAAAGAAATTAAAAGTTCCGGAAAGAGTTTCAAAATCACTCCCGGTAATGTTAAATACAAAATAAACACTTCCAGTCATGAAAAAAAAATCACTTTCGGAAGTATAAAATTAACTTTGGGAAAAAAATAATTGAACAAATAAATAAACACTTCTGGTCATGATCTCCCAGCATGCATCATTCCCCATGACAAAAACCGGAAACAAAAAAAACAGAAACAAAAAAAACGGAAACAAAATGGTCATAGCCAACGACACGGATTCACACTTGCCAGGGTAGTGTGTTGTTTTTGTTGTTTCCTATTCTCTCATGTACACGCGTTAAATAATATTCACAAGAAAGAAAATAAAACCCAATCGTGTTTATACACCGCACAGCGTTTAACAACAACCGGAAGCAAAAGGTCATAGCGAACGACACGGATTCTAAATAGCCAGGGGGTATTGTGTGTGGTATAGCCTGCGGGCCTGTGGGGCAGGGCTTGATGATGGGGGGAATGGTCGTCGTGAGCATCGTGTCTGCCAGGGATATAAGGAGTGCGCGCCGCCTGAGGCGTTGTAGTGGGTGCGTAGTGCCACGGCTCGTGAGTGTGTTGAGTACGTAATAAAGGAGAGCCGCGGGCAAAGTACGCCCGCGCTCGCGCTTGTACACCACAGCCGGGCTCGACTGTTCCCCCGTTCGTGTCTGCCTTATAAGCGCCCCTACCACGACACTACAGTTGGCTGACGAGGATCTTCGGATCGGCGTGTGCAGGGTGGTGGCGTTCGGATCGGCAGCGAATAACCCGTGCGGTTCCAGGCTACGGAGCCAAGGGTCTTGCCAGCACGAGCATGGCAGAAAGTCGGGGCACAGCGCACGGGCGCGTGCCCGTTTTCGGGGGAGATGACTTCGAGTTGTTTTCTGAACAATTGGGTTGCTACTTCCGCGCGAATGATGTAGATGATGGAGAAAAACGCAAGTCGATCTTGCTCGCCTCACTATCAACGGAGCACTACCGGCTGCTGAATGATTTGGTGGCTCCAGATAAGCCCAGTGATGACGGGCTATCGTTTCAGGACATCGTGGCGAAAATGAAGACCCACTTGGTGCCAGAGAAGTCATTGCAGCTCGCGCGGTACCAGTTCGATCACCTCGCGTAGGGTGCGGAGGAGCGCGTTGCAGATTTCGTAGCACGGGTGAAGCATTCGGCCGTGCCTTGCAAGTTCACGGCAGAGGAGCGTCCGGCACGACTCAGAGATCGTTTTATTTCTGGTCTGCGAGACGCGAAGATGGTAGCAGCCATCCTGCGGATGACCGACGTCACATTCGACTCGGCGGTCGGGACTGCTTCGTCTGTCGAGCAGACACTCACGGATGTCCGCGCCATCGCTGGCCAGGACGTAATGAGTAGCTCCAGCTGGGGCATGTCGGCTGATCCCGAGGTCCACGCGATGACCCAGTCGCCGCAGGTCGCACATCCCGGAGTTCATGCGATGACCCAGGCGCCACAGGTCGCGCATCCCGGGGTCCGCGCGATAACCCAGGTGCCGCAGGTCGCACGCGCGTCTGGCAGTGCAGGACGAGGGCGCGCACAGCAGCACGGTCGCACCGGGAGCTAGGTGGATTTTCAGGGGTGCTGGGGGTGTGGTGGTCCGCACCTGCGACGAATGTGCCCGTATAAGAACACCGTGTGTTTGCATTGTCACAAGGTGGGACATTTGAAGCGTGTGTGTCGGATGGCGGGGGCCTCCGTTGGAGTCTTGGATGGCGAGGTGCGGGAGGACCCCAGTGACCTGGAGATCGGCCTGCAGCCGGGGCATGGCGATGCCGGCGGGCCGGAGCAGGAGATGCAACCACGGTTGAGTCTGTTTTCCGTTGGTCCGGAGGTGACGACGCTGTTCACGGTGGAGGTCGAAGTGAATGGCGAGCCGACCGTGTTTTGCGTGGACACCGGGGCTGCAGTGTCAGTCATGGGCGAGCAGGTGGCTCATGGTCTTCGCGGTGTTCGCCTAGTCGAGACGACCTTGTCGCTGTACATGTACACCGGTGAAGCGATTGCACCGCTTGCGATGGACGACGTCTCGGTACGCTACCGAGGTCGACACGCCCTGCTCTCGGTGTTCGTGGTGCGAGGGGAGGGGCCCGCCCTTTTGGGTCGGGACTGGCTGGCGCACCTCGGGCTGGATCTCCAGTTCGTACCTCCAGGTGTGCCGGTGCTCTCTTCGATGCTTTCGTCGAGACCCGAGGGCGAGGTTCTGGCGGCAGGAGCCGCATCGATGCAACGGGAGCGGCCGTTCGTTGCTGCCTGCAACGGTGATGTGCGGTTCGGGAGCAGCGGGAGCCGTGCCAGCTCTCGCGATGAGTTCTCGCGCTTCGGCGGCGTTCATGAGGCAATGCACGCCTGTGTTGTTCGGGCAGCTTCGACGGCGAGTTGCGGCGGGGCCGTCGCGTTCAAGGAAGTCACGGGTCGCAACATCGAGTCGACAACCAAGAGACGGGCTCGTGATGTGGGTTATGGGTTGCTGTTCATTGCATATTTGTTTTTCATTGCTCTAGTGATGCGGTTTAACGTTGTTGAAATAAATGCCAACAGTTCCTGTGTGAGAGTGGGTTTGGCGGAGATCAATCGATGGGGTTTGCATTATGATCAATGTGATGTGAAGGCTTTGGGAGCGGTGGTGGCAAATAAAGAGGTTGTATTGGCCTCCAGTTGCCCCGGGCCACGGGTAGTTGCTTTGTCATGTGCAGGGATTTTGCGGAAAGAACGCGCTGTACGGAAAAATGAGTTTGCAATGGTTCCAATGATGTTCCTATTGATTTATGACGAGCCTATGGTTGAAGTGTGGTTTGAATGGAGTTGCTACCGTCTAACTGCCGTGTGGGTCTCGGAGATCGACTCGGAGCCGGGGCTGGTGCGCTGGTCAGCGTTACCCCCACCTCTGGTTTCGGCAAGGTCAGACGTGCCTGGCGCCGGGGGCGCAGCTCTCTGTGTTAGCTCAAGGCCGTTTAGGCGGGCGTTGGCATCTCAACTGATTGTGGTGCGTGGGTTGTTGTGGGGCATTGGTTGCATCCAGCCAGCGGCGCTGTTCAGCGCCCCCATCCTAGGTCATTCGAGTCTGGCGCTGGCGCCACGGCTTCCAGACAGCGGGCTTCCGGCCTCGGAACGTTTATCCGCTTCAGGTCTGGCTGGGGGAGATGTGCCACCTTGTCGGCCGGAGGGGGTTTGATGGTGCCGGGGGAGGTTTGCTCGGGAGGTCGCCACGACCTCGCCGAAGGCCATGTAAGCATGAGCCGCCTGGGGGCGTTTTCGCTGCGTAGTGCTGCTGCGCTTCTCGCCTTGCTGCTTCATATCGGTAACGCGGTCGAGGTTTTGTGGGTTAATGGTGCGGCTCAGTCTTCGGAACCTGGCCGTTGCAGCTCCACTCGCTCGCATCGACACATTATATGATGTGGTGTGCTTTTATACTGTGCTGCTTCTTTTTTGTACCTTGTCTGCTTTATACCGTGGTATTTTGTGCTACTTATGCTTATTATGATGGTGATCATTTAATAATCATGGTTTTAGGAGGGAGGAGTGTGGTATAGCCTGCGGGCCTGTGGGGCAGGGCTTGATGATGGGGGGAGTGGTCGTCGTGAGCATCGTGTCTGCCAGGGATATAAGGAGTGCGCGCCGCCTGAGGCGTTGTAGTGGGTGCGTAGTGCCACGGCTCGTGAGTGTGTGTTGAGTACGTAATAAAGGAGAGCCGCGGGCAAAGTACGCCCGCGCTCGCGCTTGTACACCACAGCCGGGCTCGACTGTTCCCCCGTTCGTGTCTGCCTTATAAGCGCCCCTACCACGACACTACATTGTGTTGTTGTTGTTTCCCATTCTCTCATGTGCACGCGTTAAGTATTAAGCTCACTTCGTTCGCAATAAGAAGAAATGCAAATAATGTACAAGCGAAGAGCACTTTACAATTCCTACTTACAGACGGGCACACACACACACACACACACACACACACACACACACACACACACACACACACTGGCACGCACGCACACACACACACACACACACACACACACACACACACACACACACACACACACACACACACACACACACACACATCCAAAAAAGAAAATGGACCCAAAGGGTCTTCAGTCGGTAGAGCCGGCCCCAGACACACACACACACACACACACACACACACACACACACACACACACACACACACACACACACACACACACACACACACACACTCACTCACACTCTCACACTCACACACACACACACACACACACACACACACACACATCCAAAAAAGAAAATGGACCCAAAGGGTCTTCAGTCGGTAAAGCCGGCCCGGGGTACCTGCCTCGCCTCGTGCGGTCACACCGACTCGAATCACCACGGTGGGACTCGAACCCCCGACCACGACCGTCTGCAGGGCCCTCGTGGACAACCACTCACTGGCTTTGTATGCCAGGTTGGAAAATGCCTGGACTGAGAATGTCCTCTCCCACCAGGAACGTCTCACACACGATCCTCGTTGCTTGGCAAAACGCCACGATCTCCTCAACTGGCCAATGCTCCTGCCACGAGCACACGGTCTCTACACTCGCCGGTCCAGACCACCACTTCTTCCTCTTGAGGAGGGAGGGATCTCTTTCCTCGCCACTCGCCTCCTCATTGGACGGTTCCGTCACGTGATTCGCTCGTCGCCCCCGTGAATGGCGGAAAGGGCCACGAAGTCCGCTGATTGGACCAGGGGGGGCGTGACGGCCGTCGTGACGCGCCTCAAACAAGGAGAGTAATATGGTCCTGCGTGGGCTTCGCTTATTGGTCGACCGTCGGCAACCTCGCTCGCATCCCCCGGATTGGGCGAGGGAGACGTCAGGTCCTCGTGAACTCCGCCCACGTGCGCAATGGCGCAGGTGGAGGATGGTGGAAGGAAGTGAAGGCAGATGTCGTCGTTGAAAGTTGTAGTTAAAGTGTAAAAATCCTATGTATAAAATAACTTCGCAGCGCACGCACACTTAACTCCCATTAGACATAGGGGATGGATTCTAACGAGAAACACACACTTATCGAAATAACTAAGCTATGGGGACGTGTTTGTTTGTTTGTTTGTTTGTTTGTTTGTTTGTTTGTTTGTTTGTTTGTTTGTTTGTTTGTTTGTTTGTTTGTTTGTTTGTTTGTTTGTTTGTTTGTTTGTTTGTTTGTTTGTTTGAGCCTTCCAAAATTCGTAACAATACATCAGACGAACCTCCTGACTGTGATGGTGAGCATCATCACCATAATCCACAAACAGAACAATAGACTCATTGTGCCTGTGCCTGATGAAGCCGGCGAAACGTTGGCCTGAGACTGGATCTGCTCTCGCTTTTTGCTCAAATTAGCGGAGTCGATCTAGTTTTTTTTCACTTTTGGTTGGAAGCGCCGCTTCTTCTTTAAAAAAATAAATAAATGTTTATATATATATATATATATATATATATATATATATATATATATATATATATATATATATATATATATATATATAAACATTTATTTATTTATTTTTTTGTTTTTTTGTTTATTTATTATTTTATTTATGTACATTATTTGTATATGTATATATATATATGTATATGTATATATATATATGTGTATATATATATATATATATATATATATATATATATATATATATATATATATATATATATATACATGCTGCATTTTCTCTTCACTCCTTATACGACTTCATCTTTCCTCCTTTTATTTATTTATCGTACTTGTAGGCAAAGGAATACGAGAATTTGTCACTGTGAGCGTCGGCGGCCAAATCGAATAATTTGTACACGACGTTCTGGATGGGAGTATTGATGTATTTTAAATTACCTTTCAGCTCGGATGGAGTTCGTCCCGGTCTTCTTTCTCCGTCGACAAGTGTTGCGCCATCAATGTACCCAATGAAGGGATATGACACGAACATGAAGTAACAAATATATTCTTCGACTCATTGTTTGAAAATTACCTCAGGATCTTTCTTCATGTAAAACCGCCATGACGCGTTTCCGGTCCGTCCTTTCCATCCCGCGCGATTTCCTCAGATCGAGACAAGACGATGCCCCGTGAAATCGTCACCCTGCAGCTTGGACAGTGTGGAAACCAGAGTGAGACACTTCTACATTGCTTGTTGTAGACGGTGTCCATGAACCGGGTGTACATTGCTTGTACTAGACTGTGTCGACGTACCGGGTGTACATTGCTTGTAGTAGACGGTGTCCACGTACCGGGTGTACATTGCTTGTACTAGACTGTGTCCATGAACCGGGTGTACATTGCTTGTAGTAGACTGTGTCCATGCACCGGGTGTACATTGCTTGTAGATGGTGTACATTGCTTGTAGATGGTGTACATTGCTTGTAGATGGTGTACATTGCTTGTTGTAGACTGTGTCCATGTACCGGGTGTACATTGCTTGTTGTAGAAGGTGTCCATGAACCGGGTGTACATTGCTTGTAGATGGTGTACATTGCTTGTTGTAGAAGGTGTCCATGAACCGGGTGTACATTGCTTGGAGTAGACGGCGTCCATGTACCGGGTGTACATTGCTTGTTGTAGACGGTGTCCATGCACCGGGTGTACATTGCTTGTTGTAGACGGTGTCCATGTACCGGGTGTACATTGCTTGTAGACTGTGTCCATGTACCGGGTGTACATTGCTTCTTATAGACGGTGTCCATGTAACGGGTGTACATTGCTTGTTGTAGACGGTGTCCATGAACTGGGTGTACATTGCTTGTAGACTGTGTCCATGCACCGGGTGTACATTGCTTGTTGTAGACGGTGTCCATGAACTGGGTGTAACTTGCTTGTTGTAGACTGTGTCCATGCACCGGGTGTACCTTGCTTGTATTCGGTGTTCATGCACCGGGTGTACATTGCTTGTAGACGGTGTTCATGAACCGGGTGTACATTGCTTGTAGACGGTGTTCATGAACCGGGTGTACATTGCTTGTAGACGGTGTTCATGAACCGGGTGTACATTGCTTGTAGACGGTGTTCATGAACCGGGTGTACATTGCTTGTAGACTGTGTCCATGCACCGGGTGTTCATGAACTGGGTGTACATTGCTTGTTGTAGACGGTGTTCATGAACCGGGTGTACATTGCTTGTAGACGGTGTTCATGAACTGGGTGTACATTGCTTGTTGTAGACGGTGTTCATGAACTCCACAATTACAAAGTGAAAACGTGTTTTTAGAAATTTTTACAAATTAATTAAAAATAAAAAGCTGAAATGTCCTGCTTCAATAAGTATTCAACCCCCTGAGTTCGATACATTGTAGAAGCTCCTTTGGCAGCGAATACAGCTTCGAGTCTTCTTGGGTATGTCTGCATCTGCTTTGTACATCTGGATTTGGGGATTTTTTTTTCTCCATTCTTCCTTATAGATTCGCTCAAGCTCTGTCAAGTTGGATGGAGAGTGTTGGGGAACAGCGTTCTTGAAGTCTTTCTGCAGATTCTCAATGGAATTCAACTCTGTGCTTTGGCTGGGCCACTCAAGGGCTTTCACATTCTTGTTCTGAAGCCATTCCATTGTTGCTTTGGCTGTATGCTTTGGGTCATTGTCTTATTGGAATGTGAATCAATGCAGTGTAAGGTCTTTTGCACTCTGAAGCAGGTTCTCCTCACGGATTTGCCTGTATTTGGCTCCATTCATTGTTCCTTCTGTCCTTACAAGTCTCCCAGTCCCTGCCGCTGAAAATCATCCAATAGCATGATGCTGCCACCACAATGCTTCACGGCAGGGATGGTGTTAGATGGGTGATGAGCTGTGCTTGGTTTCCACCAAACGTAGTGTTTTGCGTTCAGGCCAAAGAGTTCAATTTTTGTCTCATCAGAGCATATAATCTTTTGCCTCATGCTCTCAGAGTCTTTTGCATGCCCTTTTTGCAAACTCCAGGCATGCTGTCATGTACCTTTTTCTCAGGAGTGGCGTCCATCTGGCCACTCTCACATATAAAGCCTCGATTTGTGAAGTACTGCAGAGACCGTTACATTATACTTCCTGCAGGTTCTCCCATCTCAGCCAAGGAACTCTGTAGTTCTGTCAGAGTGTTTATTGGGTTATTGGTCACCTCCCTGACCAAGGTCCTTACCATGTTGCTCAGTTTGGTCGGACGGCCAGCTCAAGGACGAGTCTGGGTAGTTCAATATTCTTTTCATTTCCTAATGATAGAGCTCACTGTACACTTGCGAACTTTCAACACTCGAGAAATTGTTTTGTTCCCTCTCCAGATCTATCCCTCCTCACAATTCTCAGAGTTCTCCGGAGAGTTTGTTGGACTTCATGATGGAGTTTCTGCTCTGACGTGCACTGTCAACTGTGGGACCTTGTATAGAAAGGAGTGTTTCTTTCTATACCATGTCGAATGAATTGATTTGGCCACAGGTGAACTCCAATGAAGTTGTGGAGACATTTCAAGGATGATCAAAGGAAATTGGATGCACCTGAGCTCAATTTGGAGTGCCATAACAAAGGGGTTGAATACTTATTGAAGCAGGATATTTGAGCTTTTTATTTTCAATTAATTTGTAAAATTTTCTAAAAACATGTTTTCACTTTTTCATTGTGGGGTAATTTGTGGAGATCGGTGACAAACAAAATTAAATTTAATCCATTTTAAATTTGAGCTGTAACACAACAAAATGTGAAAAAGTCAAGGGGTGTGAATACTTTGAAGGCACTGTACGTGGTGAAGTTCCCTGTATCAGCATATTACGTATAATTACAGTTTTGCTATCATTATTTATGACTTGCAAATGCAACCCGTTGCTTCGCTGACGGAAATATTAGTGGGGCAGCGAGAGGGGGAATAGATGGGGAGGGATGGGACAGATGGGGAAGGAGGGGATGGACAGGGAGGGAGGGGATAAATAAATAGAGGGAGGGAGGGGATAAATAAATAGAGGGAGGGGGAGGGTAGATAGATGGATAGAGAGAGGGAGGGAGGGGATAGATAGATGGATAGATAGAGGGAGGGAGGGGATAGATAGATAGATAGAGGGAGGGAGGGGATAGATAGAAAGAGGGAGGGAGGGGATAGATAGAAAGAGGGAGGGAGGGGATAGATAGAAAGAGGGAGGGAGGGGATAGATAGAAAGAGGGAGGGAGGGGGTAGATAGAAAGAGGGAGGGAGGGGATAGATAGAAAGAGGGAGGGAGGGGATAGATAGAAAGAGGGAGGGAGGGGATAGATAGAAAGAGGGAGGGAGGGGATAGATAGAAAGAGGGAGGGAGGGGATAGATAGAAAGAGGGAGGGAGGGGATAGATAGAAAGAGGGAGGGAGGGGATAGATAGAAAGAGGGAGGGAGGGGATAGATAGAAAGAGGGAGGGAGGGGATAGATAGAAAGAGGGAGGGAGGGGATAGATAGATAGATAGATAGATGGGATAGATAGATAGAGGGAGGGAGGGAGGGATAGATAGATAGAGGGAGGGATGGGATAGATAGATAGATAGAGGGAGGGAGGGGATAGAATGATAGATAGAGGGAGGGAGGGGATAGATAGATAGATAGAGGGAGGGAGGGGATAGATAGAAAGATAGATAGAGGGAGGGGATAGATAGAAAGATCGATAGATAGATAGAGGGAGGGGATAGAGAGATGGATAGAGGGAGGGAAAGGATAGATAGAAAGATGGAGGGAGGGAAGGGATATATAGATAGATAGACGGAGGGAGGGGAAAGATAGATAGATAGATAGAGGGAGGGAGGGGATAGATAGATAGATAGATAGATAGATAGAGGGGTGGAGGGGATAGATAGATAGATAGATAGATAGATAGAGGGAGGGAGGGGATAGATAGATTGATGGAGGAGATAAATCGATAGAGGGATAGATAGAGAGATATATGGAGGGGATAGATAGATAGATTGATAGATATATGGAGGGGATAGATAGAGAGATATATAGAGGGGATAGATAGATTGATAGATATATGGAGGGGATAGATAGATAGATAGATAGATATATGGAGGGGATAGATAGATAGATAGATAGATAGATATATGGAGGGGATAGATAGATAGATGGAGGGGATCGATAGATCGATAGATGGAGGGGATCGATAGATCGATAGATGGAGGGGATAGGTAGATTGATAGAGGGAGGGGACAGATAGATTGATAGATGGAAGGAGGGGAAGACAGACAGGACAAACAGGACAGACAGGACGGACAGGACATATCGATAGATAGATGGAAGGAGGGAGGGGACAGATAGATAGATGGAAGGAGGGAGGGGACAGATCGGTAGATGGCAGAAGGGAGGGGTGCCTCTTCCTCCAAGTCGGGGGGGGGGGAGTGTGTACCAGTGGGAAAGTTAAGTGCCTGCTCAAAATGTCGATCCAGCAGTTGAGGGTTTCCTCATTGGTACGACAGGGGGTGCCACTTGCCTTCATGATTGAAATGCTGCTTTTGTTTTCATTTGAATTTCGACCAATACACACATGCTGGATTGACCGGAAGGCAGGTTTAAGGTCGTTTTGATGAATACCTTCCTCAGCTTCATCGGCCAGTTGCCCATACCAAGAGTCAAGATCTTCTCTAGCCTTCACCTGACAGACACCTCTAAGGTGCCTTCTTTCTGGGATCTTTCCTTGAAGTCATGCTTGCATCTTCATACCAATAAGGGCCAGGGTATCAACCGACAATCAGGGCCGTTTCTGTTGCTTACTGAATCCAACTGTCTTGGATGCTGTAGAGAGGATAGCATCACGGTTAAGAGGCCAAGACTTTCTCAACATCATCTGAGAGTTCGCCCAAAGCATCAAATCGGTTCTGAATGGCGATGTTATATCGAGCTGACAGCTCTGGATCATGAACCATAGCTTCCACGTTCAAATGTCACCCAGGTCTTGCTTGATAATGGTATACAGAGTGTAGACGTACATCAGCTACAACTAGTCTGTGGTCAGTGTTTGCCAGAGCTTAGGCGCCTCTGAAAACCCGATACGATTTGAGAATTGAATGAGCTCGAGAGAAAATGTGATCCAGTTCTTTACGGGTTTAAGCATCATGAGAGATCCGGATGAATCTGTGTACGTCTCTCCTTCTGAACCAAGAACCCATAACGGATAGGTTATGAGAGGAGCAGAGGGAGATCAAATGAAGAGAGTTGTCATTCATATAGCCTGAACCGTAGGTCCCGATAACACTTTTGAACCCTCGACCTCAGTCGGGGCGTATGCCACAATCGGAGAAAGGGTGCCATGTCGATGCTTTCGGCGAGCCATAAGTTGACAGCCTGAGACAGGGAGCCATGACATCAATGAGCAGCTCATATAATTTGCCATTCATAGGGCAACCCCATAGTTGCGCTGTGACTCTCCTGAATGGATGAGGGTGTAGTTACTGACTTGCTGCTGTCCACTGCCAAGTATTGCTTCGGACAGGCCTGCTACTGATATTTGGAGCCTTGTCATTTCACGCACCACAGCTTCTGGATATCCTAATTGGGCGAATGATAATACATTCCATGTAGCAATACGTCTAGTATGCCGAAGATCAGGAATTGGTGGAGCCGGTGATGCACCGCATCTCAACCTACCACCTCCCTGAGAGAGTGTATGGGTGGTTGGCATCATACTCGCTGAAGAACCAGCCCCGGATTGTCCTCCGGCTTCTAGATAGTCAGGGGCTCCAACCCTGGTACCATAAATATTTGCCATCATAGAACAGTATTGGGGGGGGGGGGGTTGACCCTTGATACTTTGTTCCCTTGTGACAGGGGGGGACGTGAAGAGCAGTAGACAGCCAGTTCTTCATAAAGTTGAATAATGTGCCTCTATCTCTGTCAGACATTGCCGATGATCCCAAAAGGGATTCATGTGCCAACGAGTGGCCCAAGGCATCGTTGCTGCCCGGTGCCAAGCTATTTAACCCATAGCTTGGGATTTCAAATTGGAATTGATCTTCTCTAACATTTCAAGTTCGACAAAAAGAGCACGTAAAATAAGGGTTCACTGTATATGGTGTTTCACTGGACAACAGTGGCCTGGTAGTGCAGCCAGCACAACACTTATTTTTCACTGATATTCAGCTAGAAATTCTGTATCTCTTACGTGCGACTCCTTGTCCATGGCAGTTGGATTTGAGTTTTGGAAGCAGCTGTGCGCCGAGCATGGCATCAGTCCTGAGGGCATTTTGGAAGACTTCGCCACGGAGGGAACGGATCGTAAGGACGTGTTCTTCTACCAGGTGTGCTTGAAATGCAAAACTCTGACGTGTTCTTGGAAGGATTGATGAAAAATAATTATCCACCAAAACTTGTGTGTGGGTAGGGAGGCAAAGGTCTTCATGGCAAAAGAACACACAACATTTTCTCGTTTTGTTTTTCCCATTCAACTTGATGAAAACTTTTGCTACTTTGAATATTTACACTTCAAAACGATTTTGCTCTGAGATGCTGCCGAGGTGCCGTAGTGCTGGGTGCCTTTCCATCGACTTTTGAGTGGTTGTTAGGACAGCCATTGGGAATGTGGCCAGGGTATTGACACGCACACAGCCTGCTCTTCGAGAAAGATACTCGGTGGTTATTCATTACCATCAGCCAAGCACCAGCAGATAGGGACATCGTGTTTGATGCCCTGCCTGTTGAGTGCAGCACACTAACAGTTTGTAGTTTAGTCCTATCCCAATAGAACCAGACAGACGAGACCACTCGGAAGGTGAGCATGTGACCTCGGCTGCCTTATCAGGACAGGCATACAAGTGAAGAAGTGAAGATGAGGACAACTACATTGAAACTCAATTTTTGAGAACTGTCAAACGTCATCGCTGATAAACCCTGTTAACTGGAGCTGTTTTGAGAGTATTTTGCATTTAAATAAATGGTGTAAGGTTTTTATTTTAGCGTTATTGCATTTCAATCAAAATATGAGTGCTTCAAAATTTTCAATGCGTCACATCGAAGAACCGGAGTCTTTCCAGCAGCAGCAGCAGGGCAGGTATTTGGAATTTGTTTATGGTGCCGGCGATAGCTTGCCTACTCTTCACGAGGGACGCCGTGGGATCTTTAACATTCACCATCTAATGCCGGCAAACTTGATGCCAGTTTAACGTCCATCCGAGGGACGGCACACACATTGATGAATCGCCCTGCCTGTAAAACACCTGCCTGTGTTTCGAGCTGGGTCAGGATTTAAGCCCAGGCGAGTGTGCATCCCTCTCGGCCGTCCCGTCGGCCCATTTTCATTACAAGTTCGACAAACTCGTGTTTTGACAAAGTTGTATTGAATACGTTGGTACTATTTATCATTGACTGTCCGTTCAAATTGAGCAGTAGTAGCGTTAGCATACTTGCCTTTCATCTGTCTTGTCTGAGTTCAAGTCCCGATCCAACTATTAACTGTCGGACTCGTGCTCCGCAGCAGGGCATTGCATTAATGAGCGTGCCTCCCTCAGATGTACATGAAGATACATGCCTGTTCGCATTATCTGGCTGATATTTACAACCCCACCAATGCCTTTTACAAAGAGTAGGCAAGTTAATGCTGGCATTCTTGTCAAATTCTTTTTGTAATGTTTAGCGGCACCGATTAAGTGGCACAACCGTTCCTCGGTAACGAAGCAACCAGAAGGGTAGAATTTGTAATTGCATCTCCATTCAATATCCATCAATGATGATGACCACTTGAACTGAGTATCAGTATTCCATGCAGAAAAGTTTTCCATGGTGGCACCCTGACCCTCTTTCCAACTTCACTCCAATTAGCACCCCCACTTCTGAACCAGTCAGCAATCCAAATCAGCACCCATTACCCTACTCCAATCAGTATCCATTCACCTACCCCCGATTAGCACTCCAGGAATCTTTCCTTACCCACCATCCCAAATGGCACTCCATCCATTCCACCACTTTCACCGAAATCTGCACACTCCCACCCACACTCCAATCAGCACTTCATACTTCCCTTTCTCCCACACCCCAATCAGCACTCCATCTTTCCCTTACCACCATTCCGAATGGCACCTCATTCACTCCACACACAGTGCTCTCCATCAGTAGTGGACCAGCACCCACATGTACAGTCAACATTCCACTCCCTCACCTACCTGCTATCTATCCCCTGTCATTAGCAATCCTTCACCTTCTCTGCATTGCTTCAACTTTACTAGCACAATGAAATGAACTTTGCACAATACCCATTTTTATCCACCTCTAGTGGGGTGCCCGGCACTGCTAAATTATCTTTTTCATTTCACATTGATGCAAAAGTTTATTTTTTGGTACCAAATTGAAGCTTGGGATCTGAATATCAATTTTAGTCCGAGTGTAACGATCAAACCACACTGGACCACTTTGGGGGCACTTGGGGCATAGAGGGGTGTATCAACCCAGCGTCAGAAGAATCTGAATTCTTCAAATTGCTATAACTTTCAAAATAATGGTCCGAGCTTAACATATTTGGAATTAAAAGATTCGTATTGAGGAGCAGCAACACCACGTGTAAGTATTTTGCTTCTTGTGTCCACCATGGTGATGGTATGTGCGTAAATCTATTAGTGAGGTTACCGGTAAGTACCAAATATATTGTTGTGGTTGACGAAATTCGCAAACCACCATTCAGGTCCCGTAGGTGAGATATCTCTGTAAGTATATGTGTAGTTAGCCCAAACCCGTTGTTTAGAGGGAATAAATGTCATTCATTCGGGCTGCGACCCTTTTAGATAGCCGTTTTTCTTTTACTATCTTTATTTTGGACCAACCGCCATTACTACCACCACAACCACCACCAACCGCATCTCGACAACCACAGCCACCTTCTCCAGAACCGCCTTCACAACATCCACCTTCTCCACAACCGCTTTCACACACCAACCACCAACCGCAACGCCGCTTCACAACAACAGCAACGCCAACAGCCACGACCTTTACCGTCACAACTCGCCCTCGCAACCATCGCATCACCGCCATCCCCGCGCCGCTTGTGGGCACCGATACTGGACTCGTACAGGGCGCGCACCGAGCAGCGGGTGCAAAAACACCAGCCTTTCCGAGAAATCGGATCAAGAATGATTCACGCCCACTTCTGTTCCGTCCTATCAGCGAGCGTGGGGCGATTTGGCCCCACCTCCAGGCGCGTCGGAGTATAATCGCTATATGCAGATTCGCGGATCAAGAATGATTCACGCCCACTTTTCCTTCGTCCAATGGGCGAGCGTGGCTCCGCCCCCGAGCCATTCCTGATCCAAAAAATCTGCATATGATTTCTCCTGTCGGACTATAAAGCACCGAGCGCGGAGCGAATAAAGGCAGTTGGAAGGAGTTGGGAAGAGTAAGGGAGTTGAGAAGAGTCGAGCAGTTGGAGGCAGTTGGACGGAGTTGAGCAGTTGGGAAGAGTTGAAGAGTTGAGAAGTTAAGGAGAGTTGGAGAGTTGTGGCAGCGGCGAAGGCAGTTGGAGAGAGTTGAGAAGAGGAAAGAGTAGGGAGTTGAGAAGAGGAAAGAGTTGGAGAGTTGTGACGGCGTCGAAATCAGTCGAGAGAGTGTCTGTCGGGGTCCGGAGAGGCTGGAGAAGCCAAGAATCTTTGTGGAGGTCGGCGCTCGTGTCAGAGTCGGGGAGCTGCGGAGAGAGGAGGCCGGTAACGCGGTCGAGGTCGCAGTGGCGTCGCTCGTCGCGGGACCCAAGCCAGCCAGATATCCTCATTCCCCCGAGCATCAACAACCCCCTCCTGTTTCCCCCCGCGCTGAGATAGTGTGAGAAGGGGGCCCCATTCCCACCCCATTCCAGGCAGTGCCAGCGAGGCCCGCGGAGTCGGGGCGCCGCCGCCATTTTGCGGCTCATCACCAGACGGGTAGGCTCGACGCGGTCTCGGCCCCAGGCCCGTCTGCCCCCTCATCGTTGAGGGTGGCCCCTTCCTTTTTCTTTTGCTTTGGAGTATATGTGTTGGCGGCGCCGTCTGTGAAGTAAAACTGTATAAGTGTGCCGTGTGCTCGGTATTCGGTAGTATATCTGCATTGTGTCTCTTTTGTTGCATTTGCTTTTTGTGCAGAATTGTCGTGTTACTTTTACATTTGCTTTTGGTGCATAATTGTTGTGATTGTATATGTGTGCTTTCCGTTTGCCGCGGAATAAATGTGCTTTATGTTGAACTGTTTTTCCCGTTTTGCTTCGTCTTTTCTTTTATTGAATCTCCATCTTACTTCACGTAAAGGGTTGGTCGTGGGCTAAATACGCCCAATAATTAATCGAACCGTCGAGGTTGACGATAACACCACTCGGTTATCCCGATAGTACGGAACGGGTCGCTTAAAGTGGCCCGTGTCCGAAGTCGACCTGCGGCGAGGTGCGATCGCCCGGTCTACCCTCCGTGTGGGTACTTAGGTAGGTCGAATTTGGCGAGCAACCCTATCCCACGCGGGGGGGCGATTGGCACGATCGTGGTGAGGCCGAAAGGCCCACCCGTGACTAGTTCCCGGCGTTAGTCCGAGAGGGTCACGACGGGATTGTCCGTCCGGTGGGCGACGTTCTGTGATTCGAGTTACGTGGCCGCTCGCACGCCGGCGGGCGCGAATTCGCAACAATATGTTAATTCCAAAGAGATTAGTAGATAGCCTATTAGGGTTATTTCCCAATACCCAACATTGCAAACTTAAAGCAATAAATGCAATATTAAGCAACATATATCCCATTGTGCATAATGCAACCTTGAGAATGACCCTTCCTCAATTGCCAATCCCCAGCAATGCAAACCTAATCCAAAAGAAATTCATGTAATATTAAGACATAATATAATTTACCATTCAAGGTCAATCTAAGTTTACCAATTCCGAAATTATGAATAGATAGACCATGCATGATCTCCATAAGATCTAATGTGATATTAAGCTGGAATAACACATTAAAGGATGACAGACAGTTGACAGATGACGGATGCCATGTGATGGCAATAGATTATTGACCCTGACGGCCCGTAACCTAATAACATGAATTTTTTTCAATAAAACTGGTGTCATGTTCTTTTATTTATCAGAAAAAAACGAAAACATACGTATTTGCTGGCATGGGAATAAGTCTAACTCTGTTCTTTACCACATCTGCACTTGCACAAGAGTGTGCATTTCAAGTTAGCTTTCTTACACTTGCATGATGAACAGGTTTTTGTGCAAGTGCATTTTACGTCGATGTCGAAGACATCCTGAGCAAGGCGTAGAGTCGTCCAAATGAGAACCAGTTTGCTGTCTTTCTCCTCCCACCCATAGTTTCTGGGATCATGGACAGGTGCCAGTGGCTCGTGAGCTGTAGTCCAGATGCTTGCTAGAAAGACGCTTCTATTCAGGTGCTGGTCCAGAGTATCACTAGTAGGAGGTATTCTCTCTACATCTCTCGTCCTGTGACAGAATACCCTCATGCGAACAAGGTCAACGCTGATGTAATCGGTCAAAGATTCATTGGAGTACAGCCTTCAGACGAACTGCATCACCACTAATTTCAACCTTGGTGAAGTAAGGAACGTGGTGTTGGTAACAGTTGCAAATTCTTCCATGAGGCATGGTACCTTATCCTTCGTCTTGAAACAGTATCACTTACCCTTGAACTTGAATGACGATGTACTATCTGATCCAGTGAATGCATGGAATAGTGCCATTGCTTTGCATGTTGTATCTCCCAAGTTTGCAGCGATGGTATTGAAGGGTATCATTTTGGTTGTCTTTCCTGCTTTGAATGAAATCCAGATTTCTGCGGCTGGGTTCACAGCCATGATGTGGTGAAAATTGGTCAAAAGTATGACAACAACGTCTGTGTCACTTGTATGAACCATCCCTACAGACGAATATTGGATGGCGTGAAGAAGATGTACCAGGACACGAGTGTCTGCCTCTTCATGATTACATTGCCCCATAGGAGGACCATACCCTGCAGTGAGAACTTGATCACCTGAAGTAATATAGACCCATTTGCCATGTTGAAATTGTACTTGTATGGGTTTCCTTGACAGGAATGAGAATAGTTCCTTCTTGTTTTCAGCATTTGCTAAAAATTTTTGCCAGTTTCCCGGAACCTTGGCAGAACCAGACACACGTTGCCGTGTACCCGTTCCTCGTTTTTCCCTAGTTGCCCCTTTGATACTCATTGACTGATATTGATCCCAGACAATATCTACTCTTGCTGCTCTTCTCAAGTCATGCTGGATCCATGGACAGAAAATCTTGTTGAAATATTCATCAAATAACTTGCCTTGAGCAGTTGTTCCAGGAAGAGCATGGATCAGTGCTCCACCATCAATAACGATCACCCCATAAACATCTGGTGCCACAAGCTCTTCATCTGTGGTAATGTCGGAAGTTGCACCTGCTTCCGAAATACATGTCAACAGATCTGACTTTGTACAGGAGTTGATAGATCCTTCAGAAGATGGTGCAGGTGGGTATGATGAAGATTCGTGGCGGAAAAATTCTTGCAGATTTCCACCACGGCTATCAAGCACAATGAATGCTTGTCCGTACAACTCTGCATGTTGTTTGAAGTGCTGTACTTTTCTTTTAAGTGCTGTCTTCTTTTGCGTTTTCTGTTCATGGAACAGTAACAACTTGTTTTTTTGGATTGGCGCTGTCAGAAGTGTAATTGGATTCAAGAACATCTTTCTGAAAATTGTCATACTGGTCTTGTCCTGTTGACTCTAGAATACGAACAGAAGTGGCAGCAGACTCGTCAATACACACTTTATTGTCTAACGTGACCAGATCAGTACTGTTCTCAAAGGGATTTCCTCTGCTTAGCAGGACATCTAACAGGTCTCTGACGTGGTGCCGAAAGCATTGCTGGGAAGCACCTCCTTCCTCATGATGAGGGAGCTCCTGATCATAATCATCATCAACATCTGTAAATTGTTCAACAATGTGGCTTATCTCTGGACCAGTTACTTCCCAGTGTTCTAGCATGGTAGGATTTTCTGTAAGACCAATCACACCCCCAACTCCTTTCACTCTTTTGTTGGCCTGCTCATGTGCTTGATCAATTGGTATAGATGAGAACCGATGATTGCTTCTTGTTATCATAAAGTGACCGGCTTCAAACTCTTCCTGGATTGCTGCTCGCAGAGATTCTAGGTCTCTTATAAGGACAGAAACCCACCGAGCATAATTCTGGTGATTTAAAGCAAAGAATCAAGGTACAAGTTTCTGGAGAGTAGCTTCCATGAGCTTGAACTTTCGCTCCCAATGTGACCGTATGAACATGAGTACGATTTGTTGGTACTTATCAATGAGTATCCAGAATTGGACTGTTGGTTCTTCTCTATAAGCCATGGAGATCCAATCGTCAAAGGTAATCTCGAGTCCACAGCCCTCATAAGCTCGTTTCAGTAGGCTGTCCAGTACAACAACGGTTACTTGATGGGCATATCGTGTTTTCATTAGATCAGATGCTTTCAAAAACAATGTGGCTGCAGCCTCTGTTTTAGTGATTCTAGCTTCTGGCCCACGTAAGAGATCTCCCATAGTGGCCCACAGGGCCATTTCGATATGAAGCCCTCCAAGCAACATTACAAACTTATCTTCTCCAAAGATTTTAGGGAAGGTCCATTGCATTTTCTTTGCAATATTATAAAGTGGTTGGTCCACTACCAAGACTGGAATTTGTTGTGGGTTGAGGTATTCTGTAGTTTCTTTGACAAGATTCATTCCGTGTCGAATCATTCCATGTGTAGCTGCTTTCTCATGAAAAATTGGGAGAAGGGCTTCAATGCTTTTCTCTGTTTGTCCAACAGCATCTGATCGAGAGGCGTGGTGTGCAGACCACACAATCGGAGTGGCTGTCTCTGTCCCCTGGTCCTGGTCCAAGTTGGCATGCGCCGAAGTCAACCAGGACTGCTCATGTTGTGCCTCATTATCCAGGGGATTATTGACAGGTGGCTGCACATCTTTTAATGGAGGCTGGGTGACAATATTTCGGCCTACAGGTGGGACAAATGTGTATGATGGAGGCAGGATGGGTCCAACAGTGTCTGATTTTTGTGCCCGGTCAATCTGTATTGGTTTTTGATACAACCCAGGCTTATCTGATGAAGGAAACTGAAAAATTGATATTCCTGTTCCATAGAAAGATGAAGTGGCTGTTCTGGATGTGGGATTATGAGCTGGTTGTCAATTATCTAGGTTGTCAAGAGCTGAAACTGTGAAGATATGCTGACGCAGATTCGTAGGACAGACGATATTTGAGTTGGCGCTTGTTTGCTGAGCGATAGATTGTGCAAAGCCAATTTCAATGCTGACTACTCTTTTATAGGACACACTCAGGCAGTACTCATGGAGAAGTTCCACCAGCTTCTTGCTCCTGGTTTGGGAATGTACTTTGAGGGCTAAAAACACTGCAAGGGGAGGCTCACACTTCAGGTTTGTGGAAAGAGAAGTCACACTCATCATGGTGAGCTGGCTCACAGAGAGAACCATCCTGGAATTGTCTTTTGCAGGTGATGATTTTGGCCCAGCAAGGAGTTGACGGAAGAAGTACTTCAGCCGTGGTGGAACAGCTGATTCTTCACAACCAGATGGAAATGAACCTTCGAATTTGAAAGTAGTTTCATGATCAAAAACTGCTTTACGTAGAATTGATGCTGCCAATTGTAATGTGCGCGATTCTTCCTCTGGTGTTTGACAGGCATCTGAGATTATTTTTCTGGCCGTCTCAGAGCAAACAAGGAATACTCGATCTCGTATCCCTTTCTCTTCAGTCAAATCAGGGAAATGTTCAAGTACTCTTTTTTTTCAAACGAGTGCGATTCACCATCTTATTGATTCCATGTTGTTCCAACCTTTCTGTCATAATATCAGTAAAATCGTGCAATGTAAAAATCCTGTGCCCGCCAGCAATTTCTTCATTGATAAATTGGAGCAGCTCATTTTCTATTGTAACCTCCATGTTCTCGTTGGGATTTTTGGCTTGTTCCTCCTTTCTGACCATCTCATGATACTGTCGGTTGAATCCAGTATAGCAGTTTCGATGATACTTGGCTTCGATGGCCACCAAATCTCTTTCTGCAAGGTTTGTCACGACACGATCCATTCCTAGTGCAACTGCTTTGTCATGTATATCTTTGGTGAGACTAAGCTTCTAGAAAAAAATGATCTTTTGCACTTGTCTCATCACCACAGAAGAGACAAACATTTTGATTAATGTCTGCACTGGTCCTTCTTGGTTTTTTACTTCGAGGAGGTAACCCCTGAGTATGGCGCGCTTTTGCCCGATCGAGTGCCGACATCTTGTATAGCTGACGACATGTTTTGTGCCAGGATGCACAATTCCTCTGCATGGACTCTTCATCAGGAAGTTCCGAGTTTGGGTGGGGTTCAGCATCAACTTCTTTAAATTGTCTTGCAAGTCTTATGATCTCTGTGTATGCCTCCTCTCTACGCGAAGCAACTGGGTTGGCAAGAGGACATACAAGTTCTTCAGGAGTTTCTGTTTCGCACAGCACACACAGCTTCCAGTTGGTTTTCTCAGCCATCATAGTAACCTGGAAAGATATCAATAAAGCAACATGCATCATAGTTCAATCATAGTTCATTTTTATGGATATAACTATAACAATAAAAGAACTAAAGACTCATTTCGAGACAAATGATGAAATGTGAAATATGTAACAGTGTATCTGTGACAAAGATTAGGTGGGAGAGCATTGGATTTCAGACGAGCGAATTTAACCCATATATATGCGTCCAAGATATGCTATACACGTATTTGAACACAGGTAAGTATGGAGTATTAGATGTACAAGCAATAATATTGTTACGGCTGTGGAAATTCGCATTACACCATAAAGGGCCCTCAGGTGAGATATCTCCATAGGTACATGTGTAGTTAGCCCAAACCCGTTGTATAGAGGGAATTTATGTGATCCATCCGGGCTGCGACGCTTTGAGTTAGTGGTTTTTCTTTCTTTATCTTTTATTTCAAACAAACAGCATCTCAACACCACGCTATCCCCACCAGAGCGCCAACCACACAACGACACCACACCACCAGCTTCGCCTTTACCTTCACAACCTCATCCCACATCATCGCTTCTACGGCCATTCCCGCTTCACCTGTGAACACTGAACGTCGGGCTGTTTCGGGCCCGTTCGGTGATTGGTGCCAAACGCACCGAGCCGCGAGCGCGAATGGCGGCCTTTCCAAGGGGAAAATTCGGATCAGAAATGCTTCACGCCCACTTCTCCTCCGTCCAATGGGCAAGCGCGCGGCGGCTTGGCCCCGCCTCCAGGCGCGAGGAGGTGAATTCCATCTCGGTCCGTTTATGCAAATTTTAGGATCAGAGGAGGTTCACGCCCATTTTTGCCCAATCAATGGCTCACCAGGGGGGCGGTGTGGGCCCACCTCCAATCACGTCCTGATCCAGGAATTTGCATATTGGCGCCTCCCGAGTGCTATAAAGGTGCGAGCGGAAGGCGACTCGGGGGCTGGAGTTGAGCGAGGAGGAGAGTGTGTTGTCGAAAAGTTGCTTTTGGAGACAAGGAGCGTTGCGTTGGTGGAGTCGAGTCGAGTGCACGCGGTAGAGCTGCAGGCAAGGGAGCTCGGGTCCGAGGCAAGGAGGACGGCGGTCGGCGACGAGGTTGCGGTGTTGGGGATCGTTCGTCTCGTTGCGGGACCCAAGCCAGCCAGCCACTCCCCTCTCCCAGGGCATCAACAATTTCCCCTTTCCCCCCGCGCTGAGATAGTGCAAAAGGGGGCCCCGTTCCTCCCCCACCCCAAACGTGCCAACAAGCACACCAGGGGCCCGGAGTCGGGGCACAGCGGCGCGGACACTTTGCGGCTTGCCCGCTAACGCGTCACGAGGACGTGGGTAAGACCTCCCCGGTCTCGCGTACCTGGCCGCTCCTCTAGGTCCCACGCACATTTGGCCTACGGTCCTGTCTGCCTCCTTGTCTGTGAGGGTGGCTTCTTTCTTTTGCTTTTGTGTAAATGTGTGTTGGCGCCGTCTGTGAAGTAAAACTGTGTAAGTGTTGCCGTGTGTACGCGTTAGTCGGTTATATTACATTTGCTTTTTGTGCATAATTGTATGGCTGTAAATACGTGTCTTCCATGCTTGTCTGTGTGTGCGTGTGAATAAAATGCTTGCTTGTTAAACTGTTCCCGCTCTGCTTCGTCTCCTGCCTTTTAATTGACTCTCCATCATGCTTCACGTAAGGGGTTCGTCGTGGGTGCAACGTCCCGGTAATTAATCGTAACCGTCAAGGCCGATGATAACACCGCTCGGTTATCACTGTAGCACGGAACGGACCGCTTAAGCGGTTCGTGTCCGGAGTTGGCCTGTGGCGTGGTACGATCGCCCAGTCGACCATTCGCGCAGGTACTTAGGTAGATCGAATTTGGCGAGCAACCCTATCCTGCGCGGGTGGGCAATTAGCACGATCGTGGTGGGGTTAAACCCCCACCCGTGACTTGCTCCCGGCGTTGTTCCCAGAGGGTCACAACTGAATTGTCTGCCCGGTGGGCGACGTGCCGCGATTCGAGTTACGTGGCCGTTCGCACGCCGGCGGGCGCGAATTCGCAACAATATGTATGAATGGAAAAACAATGATTTGGAGCCATCAATGTAAAAAATGGAGATGACAGACAAAATGGTGTTAACATCATCAATTATTGCAATAACTGGGAAATTAAAATAATTCAAAGCCCAGCAATGGAATAAATGATGAACACAAACGTTGTGTATATGATTTGAGCATTAATTTATATAGATTATAACATGTCATAGAACTGTGACCCAAATACATGTCTTGAAATAAATGTAAAGAAAAAGCAATGTTGATTTCTGAAAAATTGCATAAAAGTTATGATTTGGTGGGGAATTCCCACACATACCGTCGACATGGTGACATATAGAAGTAATATATATATACATATACATATATATATATATATATATACATATATATATATATACATATACATATATATATATATATATATACATATATATATATATGTATATATATGTGATCTTGCTGTTCATCATTCCGAATCTTTTGATATCAAATTTATTCAGCTAGGACCATTATTTCAAAAGTTATAACAATTAGAATAATTCATATTCTGATGCTGGGCTCATACACCCCTCTATGCCCCAAGTGCCCCCAAAGTGCCCCAGTGTGGTTTGATCGTTGTCCACTCGGACTAAAATTGTTATTCAGATCCCAAGCTTCAATTTGGTACCAAAAACTAAACTTTTGCATCAATTTGAAATGACTGGTGGTCCACACACCCCACTACTCATAAAGTTATTTTATTTTATTTTATTTTTCCCCTTTTTATTTATTTATTTTGTTTTTAAAAAAGAAATTCTCTGGTTAAATAATTACTATTTTTGTAAATTTAATCCCGATAAAGGTATGCTAACACCATCGCAGGAAGCAATGTGCAGCTGAGTTTCGAGCATTAGCCCTTCGTCAGAAGCCATTGTGAATGGCTGATGGTTGAAATGTCAGCCGCACCTCACTTCCCATGTAGCGGTTTACTCTCAAGTGCCTTGAGTTGATAAAATCCATCGTCGGTAGAAGAGGTTTTTTTGTTTTTTTTAAAAAATAGTTGGAAAGCAGTTTAATAAACAAAACCTCTTTCATTTTATTTCTATATTTGATAACCTCTTTATCATGATTGTTAATAATAATGTACAGTGAGACCCTAACATTCATGGGGGATACGTTCCTGAAAAATGTCGCGAATGTCGGGGCATTGTTTCAATGAGAAAAAAGGGGATCGTTTATTTGTTAATTTTTTTAATCATGGTCTAGGCTCGTGGAAAAGCTATGACACAGACCAAAATATGACACTGAATCCGAATTGATGATCTGAGATGAGTCTGTTGGAGAAAAGGAATGATTTTAGGTGAATTGTGATGATGGATTCCATGACCTTGCTGATGATCGGAAGTAACCTAATTGGTCAGTAGTTAAAGGAATCTGTTTTTGCACCTGTTTTTTAATGTCATGCTGTGATGTTTGCTGATTTCCAAGCAGATGGAAGACGACTTGTAGTAAATGATGGGGTGAAAAGGGCAGAGAGAGGAAGCGCAAGAGCAGCAGAGCAGGTTGTTAGGACATGTGAGCTGATGCCGTCCGGTCCAGTCACAGAGTCGAGTGTTACCAGAAACCTTTCCACCTTTTGAGGTGCACAAGACACAGAATTCAGGAGCAGTTGGGTACAACTGGGAAGAATGGGTACAGAGAGGGAGGGGTAATGGATGCAAGATTTTGAAGCAAACACAGAATTGAGGCATTTGGCCTTCTCACGAGCGCAGCCGGCTGTGGTGCCAGTTGAATTGAGGTAAGGGATGGAAGTAGAGCTTACACCAGACATTAACTTGACAAGGTGCCACCAGGTTTTAGAGAAGGAAGACAAGTTTGAAAGCTTATTCTTGAGATTGGACAGATGTTGTTTTCTGGATCTCCTGAGGGCAGGCACGTACTTGTTGCGGGCTTTGTGGAATGATCTGAGGTTGTCTTCGGTCGGATTTGCCTTCCAGGAGGAGAGTGCAAGTTGGTTTTAAGCAACTGCCTCACCGCAGGATTCAGAGTACCATGAGCGGGAGGATGGGTAAGATTATAATTGAACATGAGATGGGATGAATCTGTGCATCATAGAGAGCAGGTTTCTGTGGAAGAATTTCCAAGCTGAGTTGATATCAGTGGCGGTGGATATAGGAGACCATTGATGAAGTGTTTAAAAAAAATACATAAATGAAATGTGAATTTGCGAAGCACAGAGCCGTGACTTTCGAAGCGGGTCACATTTTACGAACCGCAAATACGTGGGGCTCTACGAATGTCCAATTTTAAAAATAGTGTCTCCAGAACTGGTCATGAATAAACTCCCTATCAACCTTCCAGCATTCTATCCTGATATCAACTTATTGGTATGGAGGTGTTGTGCTCCTGCTTTTCCATATTCAAAGTTTATGTAAGTCTTGTTTTGTTAACACTGTGTAGACTGCATAGCAAACTGAATTTTCTTGCAGCCAGTTGTTTTTTGTTTATTTTACACCCCCAACCCACCTACCTTGCCACCCATTGTTCCATTTTGCCATTTGTCAATTGAGTTTCATTGAACAGGGGAGAGTTACGATGGTGGAAGAGCAATTTATAGAATTCCCACACATGCACTTGTTAACGGAAGACTGCATCGCAGGATGATGACGTTGATTCTGACTGCTTTCCAGGCGGACGATGAACACTACATCCCCAGAGCAGTGCTGCTGGATTTGGAGCCACGTGTTATCCACTCCATCCTCAACTCCCCATATGCAAACCTGTACAACCCTGAGAACATCTACCTGTCAGAGCATGGTGGTGGGGCGGGTAATAACTGGGCCAGTGGCTACTCCCAGGTGATCAGTCGTGTTGTGGCTTTTCATGAAGGCTCACCGTCCATCTTGCATTACCGCTTGCACATTAAGTTTTAGGAATCGAGCATTATTGCTTTGCCAAGTTTGTCACGTGAAAAACGGCAGATCTTATGTGAAGTTCAAGCATGCACATAACTTTTGGATCTTGTCTGTTTCCCAACAGGGAGAAAAAATTCATGAGGAAATATTTGACATAATTGACAGAGAAGCCGACGGAAGTGACAGCCTTGAGGTGAGCACCGTGTTTGGTATTTGGCACAGATTACAGTGGTTATCAAGAAAGTTCCATACAAGTGGATGTTTGCTCGCAGGGTTTTGTTCTTTGCCATTCTATTGCTGGTGGAACTGGTTCTGGTTTGGGGTCCTATCTGCTAGAAAAGCTGAATGATAGGTGAGTCGTGTTCATGCCAACAGTTGCTATGATTCCCAATAAGATTGTCTTTGGATTTTTAGTCTTTGCCATTCTATTGCTGGTGGAACTGGTTCTGGTTTGGGGTCCTATCTGCTGGAAAAGCTGAATGATAGGTGAGTCGTGTTCATGCCAACAGTTGCTATGATTCCCAATAAGATTGTCTTCTGATTAATGATTCTGGAAGACATTGCTCACTTGTGTGACCTTCCCAAGTGGTTTTACCCTTGCACTAAAAGGAGAAGCATTCATCCGTGGTTTGATTATCTTCGTTCCCTTATGTTGGTCTGATTACTACAATTAACAGTGCATGGTAAACACCAAAAGGCTCGTACTTGGAGGTAAACGTACATGCGGACACAATTTTGGGCGCCATTATTAACTGTTGTGTCCACTCAATCTTGTAGCTCCAGAATTGTAGGACCTCTGCATGTCATTTTCTGTTCGATGGCAATTCATGAAATTTCACTTTGTCCCCCCCCCCCATGCTGCTCTGATTACTGCAATTAACAGTGCGCGAGAAACAAGAAAAGGCTCGTCATGGGAGGTAATCGTATATGCCGATGCAAACAATGACTCGTCTCGGCTCAAATACCGCGCTTTGTCCGAAATTAAATGGTGTACCGCGATAACGAAATTGGAACACAATAGGTTGCCCGCGATTGGTCGAAACCCGCGATATTTGAGGGTTTACTGGATAGCACGATCTCTCAAAAAGTTATGGACAGATTCAGCTGAAACGTGGTGTTTCAGTTGGATAGGTGATAAGAAGAAGCCGATTAGATTTTGGTTATGGTCTGGCTGCAGATCTAGTCTGTCGGTGCGATGCAAAACGTAAACTGTTCAGCCTGGTGGAGCTATGTGCTCTACCGAGTGCCGTTGTAGTTCTTTGTTGAACAGATTCAAACGTCATTCATAGAGGTCAGTGTTTTCTTCTCCCTCCCCTCCCCTCCACTCCCCTGCCCCACCCCATGACTGTTTCTGAAGCTGCTTTTCCATGGCCATGTCAGTGTTCATGAACACAGAACCGTCTGACTTGCACCCACTTGCTTTCCATCGACGGATATGAATAGAAGTCACTTCAAACGGTTATGGAAGGAAAAGTTAACCTTTTTGGGGGGAGTGGGGGGTTGGAACATGCTACTATGCCCCCCTCCCTTTAGCATTGTCTTTTTGCTCTGTTCCTCCATATTCCTTTGGGGGACCATTTTCACTGTTCTTCAGAAAAAAAAATTCCTCCCCTCAAATTTGTTTCAGGTTCCCCAAGAAACTCATCGAGACTTACTCGGTGTTTCCAAACCAGGATGAGATGAGTGATGTGGTCGTGCAGCCTTACAACTCTCTGCTTACACTCAAGAGGCTCACCCAGAATGCCGACTGTGTGGTGCGTGTCGTGCATATTGTGGTGCTCACACACTGTCCATTAATGTTGTGTTATAAGAACGCGCAAACAGCCTTTTAACGACACCTTACCATGGTTACCAAAGGGCTGTGTCGGCACGATAACCTTACGACTGTGCAAACAGATTGTTGTTGAACAAGAGCAGCAGAGAATGACCTCTGAACTTTTGTCTCAACAGCGACTCTACGCACAATGTTATCTCTGTGAAACACTTTGTTTATGCTGTCCATTATACTGTAAAAATAATTTGCATCTCATTGCAAGGAAAATGTAAAAATTTATACTTTTTGAGGATTCTTGGCAATGCTACCTGTTTGCAGCACCCGAGTGTCCGTTCTAAGGCACACTGAGGGTTTTTATCATCCTCTCTTGGCTCTGTCCCTCCCAGGTTTGTGCAGGACACACACACATGGTCTGCAAGTAACCCTCTTCTTGTTAAACTCCCAAAATAGAGGCTCACCTCCACTCATTTGTTCCTTTCTCTCACCCGTAAAACAAACTTCCCCATTCTTTTCAGTCCCATTCTTCCCTCCAAGGCTTCGAGACAGCTCTTCACCCCTATCTATCATTGGTCATCCCCCATCCATACCCATGATCTCTTATACCCCAAATGACCCCATTCCCAAGCACCCCTTTTTATAGGTTATTGTGATTTTTTTCCTCCTCTCCCTCACCTCTTCTCGTTTGTTAGTTGTCGGTTGGTTTGTTCCTTTTCTGTTTCATCCCCACTTCCCCATTCCTCTTCATGCTGTTTCATTCAGTTTGTGTGCAGCTCGTTCATCCCGATGTGTTCCCCCCCCACCTTGATCTCACTCTCACTTCTACTTTGCTGTTGGCATTTCCCTGGCTGATTACATCTAATTATCTGCTTCCGGTCATTCTTAGGTGGTTCTGGACAACACAGCACTGAACAGGATTGCAACAGATCGGTTGCACATCAAGAACCCGTCCTTCTCCCAGATCAATCAGCTGGTAAACGCAAACATATTATTTTTTACATTTTCCCGTAATAAATTCTCAGTTACTAGATTTCATTTTTAGCTCACCTGGACTTTTGTCTAGTGAGTTTATGCAATCGAGCAGTGTCCGTGAGTGAGTCAGTGAGTGAGTCAGTCTCCGTTAACACTTCAGTCATTATCGCTTGAACCAAACACACAATTTTGATAAAACTTGGCCACAAGCCTCATATCTGATAGGTAACAAAGGTTTATTGACGGCATCAAAATCTGCGCTCATTTAGTGGGTCTACGGGGGGGGGGGGTGGTGGATAGGGGTGGGGTGGGTTAACCCCCTTAAAATATGTGTTTGCTCTCATCTCTGAAACTACACACACAATTTCGATGGAACTTTACCAAAACCTTCATCACCCGTCATGTACCAAAATTTGTTAACAGTATAAAAAAACAACAACAGGGTCTATGGTGGTCTGCAGGAGGTTTGAGTGACTTGTTCCTGATTCAGGTGAGCTTCAGGACACTATTTTTAGGATCCAGGTCCTATTTTTTTAAATATCTACTGTGACAATGCTGAACTTACAGCAATGACTTGCTTAGGCAAGTGTGGTTTACAGATTGAGTAGACAATGCAGACAAGACATCGGTGGTCATCGATTCGGTCTTTGCTGATTGTCCATTCGGTGTCGCTGCATTTTGACTCGTTTGTGCTTCATGTAGGCTGATGTGGCTGAAACGTTGGACCGTCCAAGTTTGCCTTTTTTGGCAAAAGCTTGAGTTTATCTGTGCTTTCGCGTTTTCTGCTGTCATCAAACTTTTGGTGATTGCTCATTCTTTGGTTCTGAAATGAGCAAGTACAGAAGACGGCCCTCACTTTTTAAAAACTGGTTATACATGCTCACACTAAGTTAAGGTTCTAGTACCCTTCTTCCAGTAATGTCCTCAAGGATAAACTTCCAAAATCCAGGCTTAAGACCCACCCTCACTCTTTTGTTCCTATTTTCTCCTGTTTGTGGAACACCTTCCAAAGATTGTTCAGTCGCACTCTTCTGTCCCAGGCCTTCGAGCAACTTTGAAATACTACCTCGTCTCACACCTTCACCTCGCCCACATTCATACCCATTATTTTTTTTCATATATCTCCACAACCCAACATAATCCAACCCTCTTGCTTGCAGGTAGGTGTTACCTTGTTTCTTTCCCTAATATTGTTACGGATTTGGAAGTTTACTGCACTCAACATACAGGTCCTATTGCTCAGTTATATCGAGAAGTAAATGTGGATAGATAGCTCCCATTTCCCTTGTCTAATGGGTAATTAAATATTCCTGCGCTGTGGAGTTATTTTAATAGTCAGGTTTTCTTATCTTTTATTTTAGCTCGCCTATTCGAAGAACAGAGAGCTATAGCGATACCCCCGGCGTGAGCGTCAGCGTGAAAATGTTAAATTTTTTGTATTACGGAAAAACTCCTCGACGGATTTCGACAAAACTTGGTGGGAGGGTTAGGTATGGTCCAAGGATCATGCCATTAGATTTTGGACTTTGTCCCCCCCCCCCCAACAAAAAAAAATTGTTAGAGAAAGAAATTTTTTTTTTTGCATTTCTACATGTTTTAAGTGATTTCCAACCCCCCCCCCAAAAAAAAATTGTTAGAGAAATTTTTTTTTTTTTTGCATTTCTACATGTTTTAAGTGATTTCCAACCCCCCCCCCCAAAAAAAAAAATGTTGGAGAAAAGAACTATAACTCTGTCAGCACTGTTGACATCATATTTAATGAATAAGATACAAGGTTCACTTGAGTGACCCAGCAGTATTGGCGGCGGAGGTTTTGCACTCTCCCGAGTGCTCCCCCTCTAGTTTCCTTTCTAATGTTTTTATCTACCACACTATTTTTAGCTCGCCTGTTCGAAGAACAGAGAGTTATAGCGATACCCCCGGCCCCCGGCGTGAGCGTCAGCGTCAGCGTGAGCGTGAAAATGTTAAATTTTTTGTATTACGGAAAAACTCCTCGACGGATTGCGACAAAACTTGGTGGGGGGTTAGGTATGGTCCAAGGATCATGCCATTAGATTTTGGACTTGGTCCCCCCCCCAACAAAAAAAAATTGTTAGAGAAAGAAAAATTTTTTTGCATTTCTACATGTTTTAAGTGGTTTCCACCCCCCCCCCAAAAAAAAAAATTGTTAGAGAAAAAAAAAAATTTTTGCATTTCTTCATGTTTTAAGTGATTTCCAACCCCCCCCCCAAAAAAAATTGTTTGAGAAAAAAATCAATTTTGCAACTTTTTTTTCAACAAAATTTTGATTTCTTTTTTTTGCATTTCTACATGTTTTGAGTGATTTCCAACTCCCCCCCCCCCCCCAAAAAAAAAAGTTGGAGAAAAGAACTATAACTCTGTCAGCACTGTTGACATCATCTATCGATAATTCCAGCAATCTCTGTGTGTGTCTGTCTGTTTGTCTGTCTGTTTGTCTGCGACCGCCGTTTCTCGACGACCGCCGGTCCGATCTCATTGAAACTTGCCAGGAATATTGCCGGGGCCCTGCGGATGTGCCTTTTCGTGGTTTGAGAGAGAGAGGCTGCACCTACGGGCACGCACCTACGGGCCCGTACTGGTATTTAATGAATAAGATATGAGGTTCACTTGAGTGACCCAGCAGTATTGGTGGCGGAGGTTTTGCACTCTCCCGAGTGCTCCCCCTCTAGTTTCCTTTCTAATGTTTTTATCTACCACACTATTTTTCATACGCCCCATATATATATATATATATATATATATATATATATATATATATATATATATATATATATATATATATATATATATATATATATATCGGGGCGTATTATGTGATACCGGTCGTCCGTCCGTCTGTCTGTCTGTCTGTCTGTCTGTCCGTTCCTGTCCGCACTCTAACTCCCAAAATTTTCAACTTTCACGTTTCATATTTGTTACATAGGGTACAGACTGTGGAGCCGTTGTGTCACGACATACCTTCGTCATCTAAAGTGGTTGCCATGGAAACCGGGATGCTATTTTCCATCCGTTCCTGTCCGCACTCTAACTCCCAAAGTTTTCAACTTTCACGTTTCATATTTGGTACATAGGTACAGATTGTGGAGACGGTGTGTAGCAACATATGTTCGTCATCTAAAGTGGTTGCCATGGCAACCAGGATGCTGTTTCCGTCCGTTCCTGTCCCCACTCTAACTCCCAAAGTTTTCAACTTTCACGTTTCATATTTGGTACATAGGTACAGATTGTGGAGACGGTGTGTCGCAACATACGTTCGTCATCTAAAGTGGTTGCCATGGCAACCAGGATGCTGTTTTCCATCCGTTCCTGTCCGCACTCTAACTCCCAAAGTTTTCAACTTTCACGTTTCATATTTGGTACATAGGTACAGATTGTGGAAATGGTGTGTAGCAACATATGTTCGTCATCTAAAGTGGTTGCCATGGCAACCAGGATGCTGTTTCCGTCCGTTCCTGTCCCCACTCTAACTCCCAAAGTTTTCAACTTTCACGTTTCATACTTGGTACATAGGTACAGACTGTGGAGACGGTGTGTCGCGACATACGTTCGTCATCTAAAGTGGTTGCCATGGCAACCAGGATGCTGTTTTCCATGTAGTAGCACAATGCTGTATATACCTTCTTGTTCGGGCATATATTGTGCTCACTTGCGCTCTTGTTACTGATTACAATATACAAATACATATATTGTTTTATAATTATACTTCACTGCAATGCTTAATAAAAATATTAATTATTAGACTCGTCTTTAAAAACGATAAATGTATAAACAGGCGAGCATTAGGTGGCTTTGACACCAACTACACCACCATCAACGCCAGCATCATCTTCCCCTCGCTCTGCTCGATGCCATTGTCTACGTGTGTTCGATCACGTACTGGGACGGAGATTTCCTTCACCTCAGATCGAGACTCCGCCCAGAAGAGCAGCGGCGTGGCCCTTGTCCAACCAGGGACCTCATCACCTCAGATTGAGACTCCTCCCAGAATGGCAGGGGCGTGCCCCTTGTCCAACCAGGAAGCTCAGCACCTCAGGCTGGCTCCGCCTTAGCCAGATAGAGTGTTCGGCCCCGGCCAATCGGGAGGCCGCGACGAGTCATCCGAGAACGGACCGTCCAATGAGGAGACGAGTGGCGAAAAAAGGAGGTCTCTCGTGCCTAAGCACAAAAAGGAGGGGTGGTCTGGACGAGGGAGGGGGAGAGACGGTGTGCTCGTGGCAGCAGCATTCGCAGGTTCGGAGGATCGTGTGTGAGAGATCCCTGGTGGGAGAGGGCATTTCAGTCCAGGCAGTTTCGAACCTGGCATCCAGGACCAGTGAGTGGTCGTCAACGAGGGCCCTGCAGACGGTCGTAGTTGTGGGTTCGAGTACCCCCCCTCCCCCAAGATCGTGAAGACCACACGAGGTGGACAGGTCTGAGACAGGCCTCAATAAAGACCGCTTTTGGTCCGATTCTTTTGGGTGTGTGTGTGTGTGTGTGTGTGTGTGTGTGTGTGTGTGTGTGTGTGTGTGTGTGTGTGTGTGTGTGTGTGTGTGTGTGTGTGTGTGTGTGTGTGTGTGTGTGTGGCGCTAGTCAGTTAAGTAGGAAATTGTATAAGTGCCGTGCTGTACGTACGTGCCTTATATATTCGGATAACTCTGCCCTTCTGTGTTCCCCTCCCTGCCTATTAGTAAATAAACATCCCCATTTGTGAAATGTATCAGCTCGTTCTTGTCCCTTCCTCCATTGGCTTAGCGTGCTGTGTGTTGGAAAATTTACAAGGCCGTTGTGCCGCCGTAAGGGGACATTTGGACCGACGGGACTTTGGTGATCGTCCGCTCGGGTCACACGCGGTTCGATTGCGCTAGCGACTCATTCCATACGGTTGCCGTCGAGGGTGTGGAGACTCGGTAAATCGCCACGTGGATATCTAGGTATTTTGAAAATTGGCAAATAACCCTGCACCACGTGGTAGAAATATTGACGCTTCACGGTCCGATGAGGGACCTGTACTTCTCAGAGTTTTCCGAAAAAGTCCGATCTAAATTCTGGGTGATCGGCGGAGTCGACTCTACGGCTCCATCTAGCGGTCGTGCTCGCAGCCGATATCCGGCCCCGTAACAATATCTCCTTTCCTGCTTATTCTTTCCCTTGCCTCATCCAACTGTGGCCCGACTAGCCAGCACAGACGGACCTGGAGCAGAAAGAACCAGTCCATTCATTGTCATGCATTTTGATAGTTTGTATTTCCTCAAGGTTTAGGAAAAGGTCATTTCGCCGATCAATCTTCTGCCAAACATACTGTTACGGATTGTCCGTAGCAACTCTGGAAATACACTTCAAGTACCTTTCATGTCGATGTTGTCTTTGGGGATTTTTTTTTTTTTTTTGGTTGTGGAACCTGCACCGAAGGTTTGTTGTTTCTTTTTTCTTTCCTTGCATAGGGCAGTGCACTTCGCTCATGCATAATTCATTCCTGCTGCCTGTACATGCAGTATACATGAGCCCCTGTGCTTTATTTGTGTTTTGTTTTTTTAGGTCTCCACCATCATGTCTTCCAGCACCACGACGCTCCGCTATCCCGGCTACATGAATAATGACCTCATCGGTCTCATTGCGTCCCTTATTCCAACACCCCGCTTACATTTCCTCATGACCGGTTACACGCCGCTGACCACGGACCAGTCGGTACGTGCACCACCACCTGTGTGGTGACTGCAGCACGAAGGATGGTTTCATCTCAGGAACCCATTCCTGTTTTCCCCGTTACACTGCTGTTGTCTCATATTACTGGCACGGGGTTTCTTTTGTTTCTGATTCATAATTGTTTAGTTTGATCTGTTTCTCTTTTTATTTAGGTTCCAAGCATCCGTAAAACCACTGTGCTGGATGTGATGCGAAGGCTCTTGCAGCCCAAAAATGTTATGGTGTCAACAGCACGCGAGCGTCAGACGAATCACTGCTACATCGCCATCCTCAACATCATTCAGGGCGAAGTGGATCCAACTCAGGTATTGCTGAAAACCAGTTGTGATTGAGCGATGACGACGATGTCTTTAACCGCAATCATTTCCACCTCGTGGGTTTAACAGAGGAAAGTGTTCTTGCGCAAGTCTTTTTGCGAATTGGCTGGACCTACTCGACCAAGTATGTTGGAGTAGGAATTTGTAATTTTTTTCGCAGTGCCGGCGAGAGCTTGCCCACCATTCACGAAGGACACCGTGGGATCTTTAAGATTTACCAACTAATACGAACAGACACCCAGTTTAACGTTTATCTGAGGGACGGTGCACACGTTGAATTGCCCTGCCCTGTGAAACACCATGATGGCAGTTTATAGCTGGGTTGGTATTCAAATCCAGGCTGCACAGCTCATCGATCCTTGAGGCTATCCCGCCAATCCATGTTGAGAGGACAAAACAAATGCCGTAAATCACACGTGCCTCCATTCCTTCCGCAAAAGTAAAAGTTGCGTTATTTTCCCAACGATTGAGGTTCTGTCATCGAAATTGAAAACGAGTACGTACAGAGAAATGAAGTTTCACTTTTCTTTGGCAGACTGTTGTTAAGACAAGCGGTTAGTTTGACGCTTCATCTTGATGAATTTTCATTTGAAACTGGGATAATTAAATGTTATTTTGAAGAGAAAGCTTGTGCGTTACTGCTTTGTGCGTCCATTGATGCCCCAGGAGGGTTCCGGATATTTAGCTTTTCCCGCTTAACAGCACGGGCTTCAACCTCGTGACGTGTTTTTGTGCTTATACGAGAATCATTCGTTCATTCCGTGCAATGAATGGTTAAAAATTGCGTGTCAGCACGACACGGTGTGGAAATCACAACTTTGTACAGTGTGAAACTACCTTGCTACCTTTCTCGGTGATCATAAATAAGGTATCAAACCACATGTTACTCCTAAAACTAAATTATTGAGTGGTGACAGTGGATATAACACACACACACACACACACACACACACACACACACACACACACACACACACACACACACACACACACACACACACACACACACACACACACACACACACACACACTTCTCTTTTTTACAAATAGATAGAAAAATCTGGTGTAATTTATCTTGTGGCCATAGAACCAAATATAGCAGCCTTCACAGCCCATTCAATTCCCACTCCCACCCTCCTCCCCAACACAATTAATAGTAAATATCATTTTAAACTTACCCTGTGCATTGACAAGCCCCATATATGACCTCCCATGGTGTTAAGAAGCATCTAAACCAGACACAGGGTCTCCCTCTGGGACGTTTGCCTGAATGTTGGAAATGACGGCATCATCTTTTCAGCAGACATCCATAAAATAAATCCCCGCAAGGTTAGAAGTCCAATCACTGGCAACTGTGGTCGAAGGTTTGGGTAGAACGCGTTCGTTCACAAACCTTCGCGTCTTGCACCGTCCCACGTCCTCGGGAGTTTGCGATCCGGGGAGCTGCAATGTATCGGGCTTTTTTTGACGAGATCAGAAAGTTCTCCAACTCTTTCCTTGTGCAGAGGCGCACCCCGCACCCCCCTTCTCGCGGGTACGTTTCCAAGTATTTCCGGCTTCTCTTAGGATCTCTGTGAGCTAATTTTAGGGAACAATCCTTATCTGGCACACACACACACGATATATGAACCCTGGTGCTTGTGGTTTCTATGCATGCTCGCCAAGTATTCTGGGGTGGATTAAGTAATTTCTAAAGTCACCTATTACCGCAGAAAATGATGACACTTTTGAATGCAACACGAACTAACGTTGCTACACAACTGCCTTCACCATCAAATAACCACTTGAGTCTTTAAATTTGGTGCTACTGATCCCAGTTAAAATTGATCAAACGTTTAATATTGAAATAAATTACTGCAAACCTCCGACTTTGCCAATGCTGGCACGATCAATCAATTACGTATCTAGTTTCTCACAATGGTGGGGTAATTAAAAAGGACAAACCCGATGACAATCTCTCACCTTGTGTTCACAAGATGTCACTGTTTTGTCATGCCCAGCCCCAATCCATATCCTTTGTACCTCCAGATGGGTATCGTGTATATCATTGTGTTTTGACTTAGTCCAGTGATTCCTAACAGAGTATGTATGTATGTATGTTTGTTTATGCATTTATTCATTCATTGTGGTCTAGTCTGGAGGGGGGGACAGGTTGGGTGCTTGACAAAGACGAATTGATTAGATTTTGGTGACAATCCCGACACCGAAAACTTTGTTGTAACGAACATTGTAAAAATCACCACCACCTCTCATCTTCCCCCATCCAAAACCTCAATCTTTTTTACCCCCATGAATCCACCCTAAACCCACCTCCTTCAAATTGTCTGCTTTCCCTGCCTGAAAGTCCCTGTAATATCCATCTTGTATTCACCATGTTCCCTGCCCCATCCCTCTCCCTTCCACAGATCTCCTCATGTCTATGTTCCCCACTGTTTTGTCCTTCCCACTCCCACCCCTCTTGTCTCATCCTCCCCCTTGTTGTGCCTTGTGTGTTACCTCTCATAAGAGCCTCGACAATGTATACAAAAAAAACAACTACAACTTCGAAGTGATTCTTCACCATTGAGAGAGAGAACGATATATAGTACGAGATCCATCTAAAAAGTAACGGGACCGACTTCACAGAAATTTTATTCTAAAAAATATATTGAAATCGCAAGTTGTCCCCTTCAAAATAGTTTCCCTCCAGTCTCACACACTTGTCCATCCTCTTCTTCCACGCTTCGATGCACCCCCGGAATGCTTCTTCTAGAATCCTCCTGAGCTCCGTTGTCACGGCCCTTTTGTTGGCCTCCACATCAGGAAAACGGGTCCCCTTGATCACCCCCTTGAGCTTGGGGAAAAGGAAAAATCACAAGGGGCCAAGTCTGGCGAATATAGGGGTTGCTCCAGAGTTGACACGTTCCTCTCCGCCAGAAACTGTCGGATGCTCAGGCCACTGTGAGCAGGGGCTCCATGGTGGAGCACCAAGGCGTTGTTCTCCCACAGATCCCTCCTCTTGTCTCGGACTGATCTCATGAGGTGCCGGAGGATCTCCTTGTACACATATTGATTCACTGTTTGACCCTGTGGTCGAAACTCGAAGTGGACGATGCCCTTGATGTCAAAAAACGTAATGAGCATCACCTTGACTTTCGACTTTGACATCCTTGCTTTCTTTGGTCTTGGTGATGCCGGACTTTTCCACTGATCACTCTGCCGTTTGGTCTCGGGATCGTATTCGAATATCCACGATTCATCGCCAGTAATGACTCTCGCGAGCATGTCTGGATCGTCCTCGAGGCGCTCGATAATGTCTTGACAGACAGTGACTCTTTGCTGTTTCTGGTCCTCAGATAACAGCTTGGGGGCCATCTTTGTGCACACCTGACGCATTTCGAGATTTTCAGTGATGATGCTCCAGACTAGACAACATGTAAAGCATGACCTGTAAAAAACATCACACAATGAGCGCAGTCAACCATCACAAATCTATATATTAATACTGAAGGACCAATTTTGTGCTCCTCCTAGCGGTCGCGTCACGTTTTTCTCGGTACTGTGACCTGGACTGAAAGAAACTTCGTACCTGTAAGAGTGCATCGCACATAGTGGCAATAGTCAACTTTCAACTCTGAAGCAGAATAAACACTTTTCGTTTTACATTCGTTTACATGGCGACGTGTGACGTCAGGACGTCATGACATCATCGGTCATTCGGTGACGTCATTACGTCTGCCGTCGACAGACCGTTACCGCTGAGAGGTGTAATTCCACTCCTCGAAAATAGCATCTGCAATGTAAAACCCTCTTCTGCACATGCTGACTATCTGAGAATGTGAATTTGACGCAAAAAATGTAACAAGAAACATTGTATCTTATATCTATATATTAATACTGAATGACCAATTTTGTGCTCCTCCTCGCGGTCAC
Organism: Eptatretus burgeri; assembly: GCF_056783735.1. Taxonomy (NCBI): domain Eukaryota; kingdom Metazoa; phylum Chordata; class Myxini; order Myxiniformes; family Myxinidae; genus Eptatretus; species Eptatretus burgeri. Next base: position 93,277,587 of record NC_140971.1, read on the forward strand.
GTCACGTCACGTATTTCTCGGAACTGTGACCTGGACTGAAAGAAACTTCGTACCTGTAAGAGGGCAACGCACATAGTGGCAATAGTCAACTTTCAACTCTGAAGCAGAATAAACACTTTTCGTTGAGACGGGGGTGAGGAGTGAAGAGGCTGTGGTGGGGGATGAAGAGACGGGGGCGAGGAGTGAAGAGGCTGTGGTGGGGGATGAAGAGAAGGGGGCGGGGAGTGAAGAGGCGGGTGGCAAGGTAAGCAAATTTTTGGGCGATGGTAAGCAAATTGAAAGCGGGAGACGGGGGGGGGGAAATGGGGCGGGGGCGGGGCTGGGGTGAATTAGGCGTGGTTGAATGTGAGGGGGTGGACAGGGGGTGGGGGCCCAGGGGCAAGTGGGGCGGGGAATCAAGAGACGGGGGCGGGGAGTGAAGAGGCGGGGCGGGGCCGGGGTGATTAAATTTTTGGCCGGTGGGTAAGCAAATTGAAGGCAGTGGGGGGAATGGGGGCAGAGGTGGGGGATGAGTAGGTGGGGGCAAGCACGCCCTGTCCAGTCCATGTCCCTCGATTTTGGGTGAGCTGGTGAGGGTGGTTGAATGAACGGAATCCGTCTGTGACGGGGTTTTGGCTAGTCATATATATTGCTGTTATGTTGTGAAAGACTGTGACGCAACCCGTTCATTCAAGTTGTCTTAGTGGAGCACACAGCAGGCTCAGTCCCATTTCTTTATAGACAGACCTCTTATATCTCAATAGGTTATTGACAGATTATGACAAAACGTGGTTCATGAGTTGGTGGGTGACGAGAACAATCCGATTACGTTTTTGTTTCAGGTCCGGATCCATATCCGGCCTGTCAGTTGGATACAAAATGTAAACTGTTCAGTAAGCCGGTGGCATGCGCTTTAGCGAGTGCAGCTCTAGTTGAATAATGCCTTAACAAGAGGAATTGTTACAATGTATCCAATCAAAACGTTTGTGATCGAGTCTTAAAGTGCTATCACGTGTATGATGTCATTCATTCGTGTTTTAACCTTTGAATCGTGTTTCAAGCGAGTGTCATGTGATTGTGCTTTGGATACTTTGTTGTAATGAAGAAAGTAAAAATCCAAATTGCGATTTCACCCTTCGGAGAGGCGCCATTGATCAGATGTCGGTGTAGAATGTTACCCTCTACGTAGCTATAGCAACCTGTGGAGACAAACGAGATGTGCTTTGACTCTTTACTGAAGCAGCCATCAGGAAATATAACTGAGTGGCATAGATGGAGGAAGGTATGTGAGTAAAATTGGCAATACACTGGCTCGGAGTCACAGTAGTCTGAAGTCGTATGGGGAGGGGAGGGAGGGGATGATTTTTCTGACATGAGGCTATTACTTACGTCCTGTACCGACGATGATTACGTACTTGAAGTATACGCTGAAGGAACACGAAAGCTTTCACTTTAAAGGGACAAATTTACATCCAAAGTTGTTCAATATTCGTGTAATTTGTCATTCCAGGCACATTCTTTTTGAGTGGAAGTGGGTTTCTTCTGTTTTTTTTTTTTCAGAATTTCTGCAATTTAGGCCTGCTATGTGTCAGGGCACCTTGCATGTTGTTGTGCTTTGACAATCACAGGTCACTTCTTAGTTCAAATCTACTCGTTGCACACAAGGTGCTGGTTAAGAGACAAGAAAGGCCTTGAATACAAGGCCTTCATAATTAATGAAACATCGCATCCAATTAACTATTTGCAGACGAGGTATTTTTATTCGACCAAACCAACTCCTCATTGCATGCAAATCTTTACATACAAGGCCAGTTCAAACAGTTTCCTCATTGCAGACAGTGGAATTGAATAGGCCGTTCCAGTGTGGGCTTGGCTGTCCTTGATGTTGTTGAATCAATGGCTCCAGGAGTAATTGCTATCTTAAAAGAAGTGGTGGAAGTACAGTGCAGGGTAACATCTTCATTCTAAGAAATGGTGGTGGTCTCACCATATTATACTAAATGTTCTTTGATCTTGTTCCACCTACCAGCACAACAGTTTGCCCTTCCCCAGTCCAAGGCCACACTATTTATTCTCCTCCTCCTCCTCCTCCTGTTAGGGGTTGGCCACTTGGATCCGCCTTCTCCATTTCCCTGTCCCCCGCATCTTCCTCCTCCTCCTCCTCCTCCTCCTCCTCCTCCTCCTCCTCCTCCTCCTCCTCCTCCTGTTAGGGGTTGGCCACTTGGATCCGCCTTCTCCATTTCCCTGTCCCCCGCATCTTCTTCCTCCTCCTGTTAGGGGTTGGCCACTTGGATCCGCCTTCTCCATTTCCCTGTCCCCCGCATCTTCTTCCTCCTCCTGTTAGGGGTTGGCCACTTGGATCCACCTTCTCCATTTCCCTGTCCCCCGCATCTTCCTCCTCCTCCTCCTCCTCCTCCTCCTCCTCCTCCTCCTGTTCGGGGTTAGCCACTTCTATTCAGCTTCTCCATTTCCCTGTCCCGCGCATCTTCCTCCTCCTCCTGTTCGTGGTTAGCCACTTCGATCCAACTTCTCTATTTCCCTGTTCCACGCATCTTCCGCTTTCTCAATCCCACGCTCTTCAAATATTTTCACGACCTCCCTCCACCTTCATCACCTTCTTCCTCTTGATCTTTTCCCCATAATTGGTTAATTTCAGGCGTCTGAACTGGTTCTTCATCATGTGTCCAAATCACCGCAACCTGATTCTCTCTCTCTCTCCATTTGTGAAACTACCTCTGTCTCTCCCTCAAGGGACAACCTACCATCTTTTAGAGACCATCTACAGTTCTCAGACACCTTGGCTTTATTTTACCTCTTATGTTGCCCGTATTCTAACCAAGCCCTTTGCTTGGTTCCTATTCTTCCATGCTTGCTCATTTATTTAGCATTCCATAGTTCACCTCGTTAAGCTATTCCATGAATCTCAACCATGAGGGTGCAGAAAGAGGGTTAACATGGTGAGTGCACCTATGAGTAAGGTTGCGGATGGAACAACCGGCTTGTCTCCCATAAAAGGATGGCATCCTTTAAGATATGTTACTCTACTGCCACGTGACAGGGATCGGAGATTAGATGTACAAACCGTATTTGGGAATTGAACCCAAACATGAATTGAGAGCACGTCAAAAGCCGAGACATCCTCCGATAGCCATTGAAATAGTATTCAAATGCAAACCAACTCCGCATTGTCTTGGCAGGTCCACAAGAGCTTGCAGCGCATTCGTGAGCGGAAGCTTGCAAACTTCATACCTTGGGGTCCAGCCAGCATCCAGGTGGCCCTCTCTCGCAAGTCTCCCTACCTGCCATCTGCTCATCGTGTTAGTGGCCTCATGCTGGCTAACCACACCAGTATTTCCTCGGTGAGCCCTTTGCTTTAAACCTGTTTTTCCACGTCCAGTTACTTTTCTTGGACCAGTACTGCGGTAATATCCAAAGCAAATTATTATTTTTTTTGTATATTTTCTTACATATAAGCTGCTTGGACACCAAATTTTAACTCTGTATCTTCAGTGAGTATTGCTGAAGAAACCTTTACTGAATGATCCTGTATTGTGGTTTCACCGAGCTGTTGGGTGTATAAAATCCCAGCGTAGATGTCCGTTTATACAATGTTGCACTGAGTAGCGCAATGCCTCCTTTCACCCCGAGTCATGCATCTCATTACCAGCTGTTCGACCGGACATGTCGTCAGTACGACAAACTGCGCAAACGCGAGGCTTTCCTGGAACAGTTCCGCAAGGAGGACATGTTCAGAGAGAACCTGGAGGAGCTGGACAATTCCCGGGAAGTAGTCCAGCAGTTGATAGACGAGTATCAGGCTGCCACTCGGCCAGACTACATCTCTTGGGGTTGCCAGTAGTGAAAATCATCCGTTTTGCTTTAAAAGGCATTCTGCACAACTGCTGGCTTTTTGTCTGCACTGCTCTCCCCTACAATTTTGCCTTGATTCATATATGGTGGGAAAACGTTTCTTCATAGGTATCCCATCCGTGATGTCTTTGTTTTTTTTTGCAAGGAATTATGGGTTATGACATCCATCCTGGGTTAGTGTGCTTGATACTGAAGGCCGTCACTATTTAAATGTGTACAAATTAAAAATACAGTACTTTATGGGAAAACAAGTATTTTATTGCAAGGCAGATTAAACCTTAAGGTTGTATTAAGTGTAGTTATCGATCTATTTGTGCGTTGAAGCACCATAATGATCATTTGTTTTCATTTCTCGAGAGTTTGTTTTGGCTGTTCCATGTTTTGTGATAATATCCAAGTAATTTGAATAAACAAGACAAAGTAAATTACTGCCGGTGGTTTTAATTCAGGAGTATTATTTTGAGGTGTTTACTTGCATTAACACCTCATTATATATATAAAACCTCATTATATAGCTCTGCGCTGGGCCGTGCTATGAGAGGGTGTAGGGCATCCCGGAATCATGGCGAAAGCCAATCCTTATCCCTGTGTTGTAAGAGGCGAGATTAAGATTACAGAGATAAGACATTTCCTCTAGTTCTTAACCAGGTTTCCACAGACTGCAGCAGGGATTTTGGCCCACTCCTCCATACAGATCTTCTCCAGACCTTCAGGTTTCGGGGCTGTCGCTGGGCAACACATACTTTCAGCTCCCTCCAAAGATTTTCTGTTGGGTTCAGGTCTGGAGACTGGCTTGGCCACTCCAGGACCTTGAGATGCTTCTTACGGAGCCACTCCTTAGTTGCCCTGGCTCTGTGTTTCGGGTCGTTGTCATGCTGGAAGACCCAGCCACGCCCCATCTTCAATACTCTTGAGGGAAGGAGATTGTTGGCCAAGATCTCGCGATACATGGCCCCATCCATCCTCCCTTCAATACGGTGCAGTCATCCTGTCCCCTTTGCAGAAAAGCATCCCCTAAGAATGATGTTTCCACCTCCATGCTTCATGGTTGGGATGGTGTTCTTGGGTTTGTACTCATCCTTCTTCTTCCTCCAAATACGGCGAGTGGAGTTTCAACCAAAAAGCTCTATTTTGGTCTCATCAGACCACATGACCTTCTCTATTCCTCCTCTGGATCATCCAGATGGTCATTGGCAAACTTCAGACGGGCCTGGACATGTGCTGGCTTGAGCAGAGGGACCTTGCGTGCGCTGCAGGATTTTAATCCATGACGGCGTAGTGTGTTACTTATGGTTTTCTTTGATACTGTGGTCCCAGCTCTCTTCAGGTCATTGACCAGGTCCTGCCATGTAGTTCTGGGCTGATCCCTTACCTTTCTCATGTTCATTGAGGCTCCACGAGGGAGATCTTGCATGGAGCCCCAGACCTCGGGACATTGACTGTTATCTTGAACTTCTTCCATTTTCTAATAATTGCACCAAAAGTTGTTGCCTTCTCACCAAGCTGCTTGGCTATTGTCCTGTAGCCCATCCCATCCTTGTGCAAGTCGACAATTTTGTCCCTGATGTCCTGAGACAGCTCTCTGGTCTTGCCCTTTGTGGAGAGGTTGGAGTCTGATTGATTGAGTGTGGACAGCTGTCTTTTATGCAGATAACGAGTTCAAACAGGTGCAATTAATACAGGTAATGAGTGGAGAATGGGAGGGCTTCTTAAAGACAAAACTAACAGGTCTGTGAGAGCCGGAATTCTTACTGGTTGGTCGGTGATCAAATACTTTTTTCATGCAATAAAATGCAAATTAATTATTTAAAAATCATACAATGTGATTTTCAGGATATTTGTTTTAGATTCTGTCTTTCACAGTTGAAGTGTACCTTTGATAAAAATTACAGACCTCTACATGCTTTGTAAGCGGGAAAACTTGCAAAATCGGCAGTGTATCAAATACTTGTTCTCCCCACTGTATATATGTATGTGTATGTATGTATGTATGTATGTATATATATGTATATATATATATATATGTATATACATATATATATATATATATATATATATATATATATATATATATATATATATATATATATATACATATATATACATATATATATATATATATACATATATATACATATATATATATATACATATATATATATATATATATATATATATATATATATATATATATATATATATATATATATATATATATACATATATATATATATATATACATATATACATATATATATATACATATATATATATATATATACATATATATATATATATATATATATATACATATATATATATACATACATACATATATACATATAAATATACATATACATATATACATACATATACATATATATATATATATATATATATATATATATATATATATATATACATACATATATATATATATATATATATATATATATATACATATATATACATACATATACATATATATATATATATATATATATATATATATATATATATATATATATATATATATATACACACATACATACATATATAATATAATTTTGTGTGAACTGCAATGATGGACCAAGTGACCTAATTTCCTAATTTGAGTTTGCATCAAATCATGCAACTGCTTACACTCATTGTAGTCCCGTGGAGACTGTAGAACCTTTATATTTCCATTCTACATCCGGAATATAAATAATTTAATGCAATTGGTTTGATTCCCAACAATTCAACTTGAACTCGACGTAAGCCAAGCTCTGCCTCTCTCCCCACTGATCAACCAGAATGCCGTTATTTCTTGACACTCTTGTGGAAATCGTAACTGCAGAGCATCAAACTACCTTTCTACCTTTCTCAGTGATTAGAAATATGGTATGAAACCACATCTTACTCTCAAAACTTTTGTCATCAATTCATGACTTTCGAAATGATGTGAAAATGTAAACGAGGCTTTCTGCGCATGCACTGTGTGTGTTTATGGACTTGGTTCGGCTCAGCGGGAACTTTTAACCTGCTACTGCTAACACGGAATCTGTAATTAAAATCGTCTTTCAGAGGCCCAGCTATGCCCTCAGAAATTGATGCAGCCAAGCAGCCACATGCTGCATACGGACAAATAAATAGTCTTTTAAACTTAATTTTCAGTGTCGAGACGATCAAGTGGCAATTTCAAATTGGTTAACTAGAATTGTTCTGTCAATGAATGCAAGTCAGATTCACGGAAATGGGGGAAATATCCTTGGAGGTATCAATTTCGTACCATTTCCTGTAAGTGCAATTAGCTTGCGACGGCCGTAGTTGGAAACACAGACACACAGATGAATGCATGCTTCTCCTTTCACCAACAGATGCAAAAATCTAGTATAATTTATCTCGTCTCGGAACCAAACAACAATATATTTATCATAGCACTCAAGCCCATATTACTCCCACTTCATCCCCTCTCCCAAACATGATTAAGAGGAAGTATCATCATTTTAAACTTACCCTGTGCATCGACAGGCCCCAGATATGACTTTCTCACCTTTCACGGGCCCACGTGGTTGGGAGTTTTTGCAGTATAGACCGCAAGATATCAACCTTTTTTGACGAGTTGATCAGGAAGTTCTCCAAATCTTTTGTTGTACAGAGGCAGGTACCTTTCACGCAGGTACGTTTCATAGTTGTTTTGGCTTCTTTAAAAGATTTGTGAGCCGTTTCATGCTGCAATCCTTATCTGGCACACATGATAGACATTTGGCTGCCACATTGGCCTTCACTACTGGGGGTTTGTGCACACGCGTGCCAAGCATTCAGGACCGGTTTACGTCATTTCCAGTCGCGTATTGATAAAAACCACACATTACGATTAATGCCTCTGAAAATCATGGAAATAAATCTTAATACGAGCTTTATCTCTCGTACTCAGGTCCTTGCGTGTATTTTCCACTTCTGAATGCGTGCTTGACCCAGACTATTATATAGCGGATCATTGGTCCTCAAGGAATGGACATCATCAAATGTGCTGCATATTCTGAGCTTGATGTAACAATCACTCGAGTCTGTGTGGTATGTCCCCCAGTTGGGTATTAAAACTTTGCAACGGCTGACCCTCGTGTTTAGACGGTTGAGGTGGACAGTGCCACGTTTGTAACGGGTGGGTTGAGTCTTCAGACCCACATTTGTCATTGTTGGTTCACACCAGTTGGTCGATGTTCTGGTGAGCTATAATTGCATTCTTAGTCTGGTGTCGTTTCCAGATGTGTACTCTTCATTTTATGTCAATTTCATGTTGGAATAATTTTCTCAAGTACAATTGCAGGCTGGTGGCTGATTGCACAATCGGTGTCTCATCCATCTTTTTCGGTCACTGTTCTGCTGCTAACTGCTTTTTTTGAAGTTGGTGATTCTAGCCAGCAGGTAAACGACGATCACTGACCTCGAAGAAGTTCATAAAGGCCCCAATTATTCCCACCCTGTTGGGGTTGGCAAGGGGAAATGTTTTGGCCTATATTTTTCACAAATTGGCTGACGAGACCTGGCATTTTACTGACTGGCAAAATTTTTTTGCTGGTGCCAGGGTGCTGGCAATAACTCACTTACTCATTGTGAGGCACTGTGGGATCGTTAATGTCCACCAACAACCTGTGCTGACAGAGGGGTCTGTTGGCTTAATGTTTTTCCAATGGACAGAACCAATGCATTGTGTTACATGTGATTACCAAGGTGAGCTTTATTTCTTGGTCAAAATCCATTGTCATGGGATGACTCAAAAACAGCCTATCATGGGATGATGAATCAAGCAACTGGTAGATTATATGAATATTAAATGAGATGTTCAAATAGGTATTCATTAAAGTTAATCAAAGCTTTTCTACCTTTGATGGAAGGATATCGATCTGAATATGCACTCAAAATCCTAATTGATTGAAACTCAAGCCAATATATCATGGCCGTTCAAAACTTTCTTACTTGGAATGGGTTATTCCTTGGTATCGTGGAGTTGCAGTTTTTTTGTTAACCTCCGCCATCAAAGATGGACGGAGGTTACCGTTTTCACCCCTGTCTGTGTTTGTTTGTTTGTTTGTGAACAGTATTACGGAAAAACTCCTGGATGGATTTCGACGAAACTTGGTGGGGGGATTAGGTATGGTCCAAGGATCATGCCATTAGATTTTGGACTTGGTCCAAAGTCCAATATGGCCGCTATGACGGCCATTTTGAAAAAAATATTTGAATTTTTGTTTTTGCATTTCTACATGTTTTAAGTGATTTCCAACCAAAAATAAATAAATTTGTTAGAGAAAAAAAAAAATTTGCAACTTTTTTTCAAAAAAATTTCGATTTTATTTGAAAAATATTTCAATTTTTTTTTAATTTTTTTTTCATTTCTACATGTTTTGAGTGATTTCCAACCCCCCCAAAAAAATTTGTTGGAGAAAAAAAAACAAATTTTGCACCTTTTAAATAATTTTTTATTTTTTTATTTTTTATTTTTTTGGCATTTCTACATGCGTGTCGATCTAGTTTAGTTTATTCAATCGTGGTTCAGTAGAGTCTGATCCGTTTTGACCAACAACGAATAGGATATCAGGTTCACTTAAGTGACCCAGCAGGATTGGCGGCGGAGGTTTTGCACTCTACCGAGTGCTCCCCCTCTAGTGCATTATGAGCTTACATACTGCTTGGTGCAGTGTATGCCATTGAAGACAATGCAAGTCCCTTGAAGATCGTCCCAGAAGACATGAATGAAGACATAAATAGTTCTAATGTTTCCTAACTTCTCCGAACATTCTTTTCCGAGTTCGGAGATGTTGTATTAGGAGAGGTCAGGGAACATTAGAACTGTTATTACTTCCAAAGATTTCCGAATTTGGAGAAGTTAGGAAACATTAGAACTATTTATGTCTTCGTATATTTCCAAGTGTTTCAGTACAATATGAGCCTGTAGTTTTTCTGAGTTTACTGGTTCATAGTGTGATACCAGTAGGCTGATGAGTATTTTGAAGTTCTTTTGTTAAATTGTTAAACATAAGTGTTTCCGATGGTAATGGTGTGCCGGCATAATGTGAAAAATTATGCCAATTGTGTATTTTTGGTCGACTGTAATGTTTTTCCCTTTTTGGGGGTTGTGGGAGGGCCAATGCAGCAGACAATTTGTCTGGTAATGGACATTTTACACTCTGTGGGATGTATATATGATTTTAAAACTGGTCTTATCTAGTACCTCAAATGTTTGAGCTCGCCCCTTTTTGGGGGGCCCTTGTTGGGGCTTCTGGGGGGCCTTTTGCAGTAGTAGGCATGTCTGTCACATGTGGTTTTGTTGTAAGGTTGGTCATATGGAAGTGATACCAACTGGTACTTCCAATGTTTGATCTTGCCAATTTTAAGGACCCCTTTGGAAGGTCACCAGGCAGGGTCCTGACGCAGAGGGTGGTACCCGGCAGAAATAACTTTCTATATGTCTTTTGATACTCCATTCATGCCCCTATGCTCAGATACTAGTACCTCGTTCGTTTGAGCTCAGGATCCCGGACTCCCGGTCTAAAATGCTTGTGATTCGGTTTTGATCCATATTGGATAATCACTCTTCCTCTTCAGCGATTGGTGACAAAATTTGAACGGGTGATCATCGCACGATTAGCGATTCGACACTAACTCTTAAACTCCTTTTGTAAATTTGGCCCAACACGTCTGTGCCATGTTAGTCACGATGGCAGCACAACATCGTCAGCGATGTGATATGCTGGAGATGAGAGTTGGTTGCGCCATTACGATCCTGTTGGTAATCGACGGTCAATGGTGTGCAGCCACAAAGGATCGCCAGACTTGTCTTTGCTCCATCAGGTTTTCATTTCTTCCCCAACCGTGAAGAACACCTTCATGGAGAACATTTTCCTTCTGACGATGATGTTGATGTCGAGGCCACTGTAAAGTGCTGGTTAAATAGACAGGACGCACATTTCCATTGTGACGACATCACAAAACGACTTGAACGTTGGCAGAAGTGTGTGGACGTCTGTGGTGATTACGTTAAGAAATAAATGTTCACCTTTGTAGATTAAACATTGATGTTAGTAATTGGTGTCTGTCTTTATTTCAATCAAATATGGTGACCCGCTTTGGAGAAAAACAATAGGAGGCCTCACTTTTCAACACGCCCTCGCATGTCGTGTAAAGCGAGGTCGAGTGAACGGGATAGGAGGGGGAATGGACATATCGAGGGGTGCATGGTGGAGGATGGTCCAGAGGTCCAAACATCATTTCTGCCCAGGTAATAGATATCGTCCTTTTCTTTGGAAATAATTTGAAAGGACCTTTGGAACAATCACCAGATTATTTTGTCATCAATATATTTGTGGTGAGGAACAATTATCTGCCAAATGAGCCATCAAACTGTCCCATTGTTTTGAAACCCACAGTGCAGGGGGGGGGGGCAAAACCCCCCCCCCCAAACATTTGATCCGATGTTTTCACAGTTGCGATTAATGACAATAATTAATATCAATTATCTTGTGGGTTGACTTTAAAACTCGAACTACCATTGTTTGTAGAGAGTGTTCTCATTTCATTTTGGTTGCAAAGCAACTTGCTTTATCGAGCAATCATACCTGGCAAATGGTCATACCTGAATCTGCGATGTTGTGGGACATAACAAAAACAAGATCAGTGCTCGTCTGAAACCATTGCAAGTGTCCACAATATGTTTTGTTTATCAGTCCAATAAACCCAAACGGTTTTGTTTTCCATACAAATGATGTAATCTTGAAATAGTTTGTGCAAACTTTCTGTGCAACGAAAACAAATTGGTGACAATTTTCTTTCAATATGGAATGATGTGGACAGCAATCTTTCATCGGAAGAATGTTGGTGTCGATTCCAAATTGTCAAATGTCAACCAAAAGTGTGGACTGGCCTCAGTTGACCAGTGAGGTTCCCCTCTCCACGAAGGTAATTTAGGGTGAGCTAGCTGTATTATTAACCATGTCCACCTCAACTCGTAACAAAAAGACCAACATGTTGCTCGTGAATGGCGTTTCCACTCGAGTGCAAAAAGCAACAATACAGTCATTACAATTTTCCCTTCCAAGTACATCATGAACCTGACCGAACCCCATCCTCTAACTTGCATGTTACTGTGGTTCATCGTATCTGCTCTCTCCACCCTCCTCTCCTGTCCTCTCAGGGGAGGACACCCTCTCTCCTCTCTCTCCTCTCTCCATCCTTTCCTCTCTCCACCCTCTCCTCTCTCCACCGACCCATCCCCTCCTCTCTCCACCCTCCCCTCTCCACCCTCCCCTCTCCACCCTCCCCTCCCCTCCTCTACCCTTCTCTCTGCACCCTCCCCTCCCCTCCTCTCTCCACCCTCCCCTCCCCTCCTCCCCTTCCCTCCCTCCCCTCCTCCCTTCCCTCCCCTCCCCTCCCTCCCTTCCCTCCCCTCCCCTCCTCCCTTCCCTCCCTCCTCCCTTCCCTCCCCCTCCTCCCTTCCCTCCCCTCCTCCCTTCCCTCCTCTTCCCTCCCCTCCCTTCCCTCCCCTCCCCTCCTCCCTTCCTCCCCTCCCCTCCCTCCCTTCCCTCCCCTCCCCCACCCTCCCTTCCCCTCCCCTCCCCTCCCTTCCCTCCTCTCTCCATCCTCCCCTCCTCTCTCCATCCTCCCCTTTCTCTCCATCCTCCCCCCTTCCTCTCTCCATCCTCCCCCCTTCCTCTCCTCCATCCTCCCCCTTCCTCTCTCTCCATCCCTCTCCCCTTCCTCTCTCCACACCCCTTCCTCTCTCCACATCTTCTTCCTCTCTCCATATCCTCCCCCCTTCCTCTCTCCATCCCTCCCCCCTTCCTCTCTCTCCATCCTCCCCCCCTTCCTCTCTCCATCCTCCCCTCCCTTCCTCTCTCCATCCTCCCCCTTCCTCTCTCCATCCTCCCCCTTCCTCTCTCCATCCTCCCCTTCCTCTCTCCATCCTCCCCCCTTCCTCTCTCCTCCATCCTCCCCCCTTCCTCTCTTCCATCCTCCCCTCCCCTCCCTCTCTCCATCCCTCCCCCTTCCTCTCTCCATCCATCCTCCCCTTCCTCTCTCCACCCTCCCCTCCTCTCTCCATCCTCCCCTCCCCTCCTCTCTCCATCCTCCCCCTCCCCCTCCTCTCTCCACCCTCCCCTCCCCTCTCTCCACCCTCCCCTCCTCTCTCCTCCATCCTCCCCCTCCCCTCCTCTCTCCACCCCTCCCCTCCTCTCTCCACCCCTCCCCTCCTCTCTCCACCCTCCCCTCCTCTCTCTCCACCCTCCCCCCCTCTCTCCACCCTCCTCCCCCTCCTCTCTCCAACCTCCCCTCCCTCCCTTCCCTCCCCTCCTCTCTCTCCATCCTCTCCCCTCCTCCTCCTCTCTCCACCCTCCCCTCCTCTCCTCTCTCCATCCTCTCCCCCTCCCCTCCTCTCTCCACCCTCCCCTCCTCTCTCCACCCTCCCCCCCTCTCTCCACCCTCCCCTCCTTCTCTCTCCACCTCCTCCCCTCTCCACCCTCCCCTCCCCTCTCCCCCTCCACCCTCCCCCTCCCCTCTCCCCCTCCACCCTCCCCCCTCCCCCTCTCCACCCTCCCCTCCCCACCCTCCCCTCCCCTCTCCACCCTCCTCCTCCCTCTCCACCCTCCCCCCTCTCTCTCCACCCTCCCTCCCTCCTCTCTCCATCCACCCTCCCCCCTCCTCTCTCCATCCCCCTCCCCCCTCCCCTCCCTCTCTCCATCCTCCCCCCTTCCTCTCTCCATCCACCCTCCTCCCCTCCTCTCTCCATCCTCCCCCTCCCCCCTCCTCTCTCCATCCTCCCCCCTTCCTCTCTCCATCCTCCCCCCTTCCTCTCTCTCCATCCTCCCCCCTTCCCCTCTCCATCCCTCCCCCCTCTCCTCCATCCTCCCCCCTTCCTCTCTCCATCCTCCCCTCCTCTCTCCATCCACCCCTCCCCCTCCTCCCTCTCCATCCTCCCCCTCCCCTCCCTCTCTCTCCATCCTCCCCCTTCCTCTCTCCATCCTCCCCCCTTCCTCTCTCCATCCTCCCCCCTTCCTCTCTCCATCCTCCCCCCTTCCTCTCTCCATCCTCCCCCTTCCCTCTCTCCATCCTCCCCCTCCCTCTCTCCATCCTCCCCCTCCTCCCTCTCTCCATCCTCCCCCCTCCCTCTCTCCCATCCTCCTCCCCTCCTCCTCCTCTCTCCACCCTCCTCCCCTCCCCTCTCCATCCCTCTCCCCCTCCCCTCCTCTCCTCTCCACCCCCTCCTCCTCCTCTCTCCACCCTCCCCTCCTCTCTCTCACCACCCTCCCTCCTCTCTCTCCACCCTCCCCCCTCCCCTCTCCACCCTCCCCCCTCCCCTCTCCACCCCCTCCCCTCTCCACCCTCCCTCCCCTCTCCACCCTCCCCTCCTCTCTCTCCACCCCTCCCTCCTCTCCCTCCTCTCTCCACCCTCCCCCTCTTCCTCCACCCTCCCCCCTCTCTCCACCCTCCCCCCCTCCCCTCTCTCCACATCCACCCTCCCCCCTCCTCTCTCCATCCACCCTCCCTCTCTCTCTATCCTCCCCTCCCCTCTCCACCCCTCCCCTCCTCTCTCCACCCTCCCCCTCCACCCTCCCCCTCCCCTCTCCACCCCTCCCTCTCCACCCTCCCCTCCTCTCTCCACCCCTCCTCTCTCCACCCTCCCCTCCTCTCTCCAGATTCCCTCCCCCTCCCTCTCCTCTCATCCATCCCCCCTCCTCCTCTCTCCCATCCTCCCCCCCTTCCTCTCTCCATCCCTCCCCCCTTCCTCTCTCCATCCTCCCCCCTTCCTCTCTCCATCCTCCCCCTCCCCTTCCTCTCTCCATCCTCCCCTTCCTCTCTCATCCATCCCCCCTCCCTCCTCTCTCCATCCTCCCCCTCCTCCTCTCTCCATCTCTCCCCCTCCCCTCCTCTCTCCATCCTCCCCCCTCCCCTCCTCCTTCCTCCATCTCCTCCCCCTCCTCCTCCTCTCTCCACCCTCCCCTCCCTCCCTTCCCTCCCCTCCTCTCTCCACCCTCCCCTCCCTCCCTTCCCTCCCCTCCTCTCCATCCATCCCCCTCCCTTCCCCCTCTCTCTCCACCCTCCCCACCTCTCTCCACCCTCCCCTCCTCCCCTCCCCACCTCTCCCCACCCTCCTTCGCTCCTCTCTCCATCCTCCCCTCCCCCTCCTCTCTCCACCCTCCCCTCCTCTCTCCATCCCTCCCCCCTCCCCTCCTCTCCATCCTCCCCCTCCCCCTCCTCTCTCCACCCCTCCCCTCCTCCTCCTCTCTCCACCCTCCCTCCCCTCCTCTCTCCACCCTCCCCTCCTCTCTCCATCCTCCCCCTCCCCTCCTCTCTCCACCCTCCCCTCCTCTCTCCATCCTCCCCTCCCTCCTCCTCTCTCCATCCTCCCCCCTCCCCTCCCCTCTCCACCCTCCCCTCCTCTCTCCATCCCTCCCCCTCCCTCCTTCTCCACCCTCCCTCCTCTCCTCCATCCCTCCCCCCCTCCCCTCCTTCTCTCCACCCTCCCTCTCCACCCTCCCCTCCCTTCCCCTCCCCACCCCTCCCTCCCCTCCTTCTCTTCCACCCTTCCCCCTCCTTTCTCCATCCTTCCCCCCTCCCCTCCTCACTCCTCCCAACCTCCCCTCCTCCTCTCCATCCTCCCTCTCCCTCCTTCTCTCCACCCTCCCCTCCCCTCCTTCTCTCCACCCTCCCCTCCTCTCTTCCATCTCCTCCCCCCTCCCCCTCCCCTCCTCTCCCCATCCTCCCTCCCTCCTCCCCTCCTCTCCCCCACCCTCCACTCCCTCTCCATCCTCCCCCCTCTCCATCCTCCCACCCTCCCCTCCCCTCCCCTCTCCACCTTCCCTCCTCTCTCCATCCTCCCTCCCTCCTCTCCCCACCCTCCACTCCTCCTCTCCATCCTCCCCCCCTCTCCATCCTCCCCCCTCCCCCCTCCCCTCCATCCCTCCCCCCTCCCCCTCCTCTCTCCACCCTCCCCTCCCCTCCCCTCCTCTCTCCACCCTCCCCTCCTCTCTCCATCCTCCCCCCCTCCCCTTCCCCCCCTCCTCCCCTCCACCTCTCTCTCTCCACCCTCCCTCCTCTCCATCCTCCCCCGCCCCTCCTCTCTCCATCCTCCCCCTCCCCTCCCCTCTCTCCATCCTCCCCCTCCCTCCCTCTCTCCACCCCCTCCCCACCTCTCTCCACCCTCCCCCTCCTCCTCTCCCCCACCCTCCGCTCCTCTCTCCATCCTCCCCTCCCCTCCTCCTTCTCTCCACCCTCCCCTCCTCTTCTCCATCCTCCATCCTCCCCTCTCTCTCTCCACCCTTCCCCTCCTTCTCTCCATCCTCCCCTCCCCTCCTCTCTCTCCACCCTCCCCCTCCTTCTCTCTCCATCCTCCTCCCTCCCCTCCTCTCCACCCCTCCCCTCCCCTCCCCTCCCCACCCCTCCCCTCCCCTCTCCAGCCCCCTCCCCTCCTCTCTCCACCCTCCTCCTCCTTTCTCCATCCCTCCCCTCCCCTCCCTCACCCTCCCAACCTCCCCTCCTCTCTCCATCCTCCCCTCCCCTCCTCTTCTCCCACCCTCCCTCCCCTCCTCTCTCCACCCTCCCTCCCCTCCCCTCCTCTCTCCACCCCTCCTCCCCTCCCTCTCCCCACCCCTCCACTCCTCTCCATCCTCCCCTCTCCATCCTCCCACCCTCCCCTCCCTCCCTCTCCACCTTCCCCTCCTCTCTCCATCCCTCCCCCCTCCCTCCCCTCCCCTCTCCCCACCCTCCACTCCTCTCCATCCTCCCCCCTCTCCATCCTCCCCTCCTGCTCCTTCCCTCCATCCTCCCCCCTCTCCATCCTCCCCCCTCTCCTCCTTCTCCATCCCCCCCTCCTCTCCCCTCCTCTCTACCCTCCCCTCCTCTCTTTCCTCACTCCTTCTCCACCTTCCTCCCCTCCTCTCCACTCCTTCCTCTCTCCTCTATCCATCCTTCCCCTCCTCTTCCTCTCCACCTTCCTCTCCCCTTCCCCTCCATCCTCCTTCCTCCCCTTCCTTCCTCTCCATCCTCCTCCCCCCTCCCTCCCTTCTCTCCACTCTCCTCCTCCCTCTCTCCATCTCTTCCCCTCCCCTCCTCTCCACCCTCCCCTCCTCTCTCCATCCTCCCCCTCCCTCCTTCTCTCCACCCTCCCCTTCCACCCTCCCCTTCCCCTCCCCTCCCCACCCCTCCCCCTCTCCAGCCTCCTCCCCTCCTCTCTCCACCCTCCCCTCCTTCTCTCTCCATCCTCCCCTCCCCTCCCCTCACTCCTCCCCAACCTCCCCTCCTTCCTCTCCATCCTCCCCCTCCTCCTCTCTCTCCACCCTCCCCTCCCCTCCTCTCTCCACCCTCCCCTCCTCTCTCCATCCATCCTCCCCCTCCCCTCCTCCTCCCCATCCTCCCCCTCCCCTCCCCTCCTCTCCACCCTCCACTCCTCCACCATCCATCCCCCCTCTCCATCCTCCCACCCTCCCCTCCCCTCCCCTCTCCACCTTCCCCCTCCTCTCTCCATCCCTCCCCCTCCCCTCCCCCCTCCTCCCCTCCCCACCCTCCACCTCCTCCATCCTCCCCCTCTCCATCCTCCCCCTCCCCTCCTCTCCATCCTCCCCCTCCCCTCCCCTCTCTTCATCCACCTCCTCCCCTCCCCTCCCCTCCTCTTCTCCACCCTCCCCTCCTCTCTCTCTTCCATCCTCCCCCTCCCCTCCTCTCCCACCCTCTCTCTCCACCCTCCCTCCATCCATCCTCCCCGCCCTCCTCTCTCCATCCTCCCCCTCCCCTCCTCTCTCATCCATCCCTCCCCCCTCCCTCTCCCCACCTCCCTCACCCTCCCTCCCTCTCCACCCCCTCCTCCCTCCTCCTCTCCACCCTCCCTCCTCTCTCTCCACTCCTCCCTCCCCTCCTCTCTCCACCTCTCCTCCCTCCTCTCTTCTCCACTCCTCCTCCCTCCCTCCTCCTCTCCACCCTCCCCCTCCCCTCTCCACCTCCCCTCCTCCTCCTCTCTCCACCCTCCCCTCCTTCCTCTTCTCCACCCCTCCCTCCTTCCTCTCTCCACCCTCCCTCCTTCCTCTCCATCCTCCATCCTCTCCCTCTCTCCACCCTCCCCCTCCCCTCCTCTCTCCACCTCCTCCTCCCCTCCTCTCCACTCCTCCTCCCCTCCTCCTCTCCACCCCCTCCTCCTCCCCTCCTCTCCACCCCCTCCTCCTCCTCCTCCTCTCCACTCCTCCCCTTCCTCCTTTCTCTCTCCACCTCCTCCCCCTCCTTCTCCTCCACCCTTCCCCTCCCCTCCTTTCTCTCTCCACCCTCCTCCTCCTCTCTCCACTCCTCCTCCCCTCCTCTTCTCCACCTCTCCTCTTCTCTCCCACCCTCCCCTCCCCTCTTCCCTTCCACCCTCTCTCCCTCCTCTCTCGACCTCCCTCTCCCCTCCCCCTCCTCCCTTCCCTTCACCCTCCCCTCCCCTCCTCTCTCCACCCTCCTCCCTCCCCTCCTCTTTCTCCACCCCTCCCTCCCCTCCTCCACTCCACCCTCCCCTCCCCTCCTCCTTCTTCTCCACTCCTCCTCCTCCCCTCCCCTCTCCACCCTTCCCCTCCTCCCTCCTCCACCCTCCTCCCCTCTCCACCTCCTCCTCCCCTCCATACCCTCCTCCCCTCTCCACCCTCCCTCCTCCTCCCCTCCTCCACCCTCCCCTCCTCCTCCACCTCCCCTCCCCTCCCTCTCCACCCTCCCCTCCCCTCTCCCCTCTCCCACTCCTCCTCTCCACTCCTCCCCTCCTCCTCTCCCTCTCCACTCTCCCTCTCCACCACCTCCCCTCCCTCTCTCCACCCTCCCCCTCCCCTCCCCTCTCCACTCCTCCCCTCCCCTCCCCTCTCCACTCCTCCCCTCCTCTCCACCTTTCCCCTCCACCCTCCCCTCCTCTCCCCTCTCCACCTCCTCCTCCCTCTCACCCACCCCCTCCCCTCCTCTCCACCTCCTCCACCCTCCCCTCCCCTCCCCTCTCCACCTCCTCCTCCCCTCTCCCCACCTCCCTCCCCTCCCCTCTCCACCCTCCCTCCCCTCCCCTCTCCACCTCCCCTCCCCTCCTCCTCTCCACCCTTCCCCTCCCTCTCCACCCTTCACTCCTCCCTCCTCCTCCCCTTCACCCTCCCCTCCCCCCTCCCTTTCCACCCTCCTCTCCCCTCCTCTTCTCCACCCTCCCCTCCCCTCCTCTCTCCACCCTCCCCTCCCTCCTCCCCTCTCCACCCCCTCCCCTCCCCTCCTCTCTCCACCCTCCCCTCCCCCTCCTCTCTCCACCTCCCCTCCTCCTCTCCACCCTCCCTCCCTCCTCTCCACCCTCCCCCCTCCCCTCCTCTCTCCACCTCCACCCTCCCTCCTCTCTCCACCCGCTCCCCTCCTCCACCACCTCCTCTCTCCACCCTCCTCCCCCACCACCTCTCCACCCTCCCCTCCCTCTCCTCCCCCTCCTCCTCTCCTCCTCTCTCCACCCACCTCTCCTCCCCTCCTCTCTCCACCCACCTCTCCTCTCCAACCTCTCCCCTCTCCATTCTCCCCTCCCCTCTCTTACTTGTTCCCCTGCTTCTTGTGGCTGCACTGGTCATACATTGCCTTTATCCAAGAGCAAAGGTTATTTTTTTTTTTTTTTGCTTTAAACAAAAAATGCTTTTAATAAATAAACATCGTGCGAAAAAATATTCCCCTTGCTGCATGGAGTAATAATATAGAAATCCGATAATACACAAATCAACTTTATTGAATACATTTACATAGTTTACCTTGTTTCAGAACAAACAAAACATTCCCCGTTCACCTGTTGGTATCACATGTTACATCCAATGAAAACTTTTCACTGAAATACCAACCAGGCTCTGATAATACAAACAGAGCTTGGTTGGCTTGAAGTGTTGCAGGTGGCTGTGGAAGTGGCCTCTTGTGGTGATGTTAATGACAGTTCATGCAATCAGGATGGCAGCGTTCATTGGCCACACGACAACGGCAACCTCCACTCGTGTCACCCGGGCCCTGTGTGAGTTGTGAGCACGATAATTATTCCAATTATGTCAAATACACACACATGAAAAGTACCATCACTCAATGCAGCTCAGCATGAGCTCAGGAGCAGATTTTATGAACTGAAAACCATTTGATCATTCATAATATAATACATAAAGACAATTTGTTTTAGTCATCGTGATGTAGTATAAATTCCTGATATTATCCACACTCACCTTCGCAACAAGCATGTATATAAATATTGTTACGGATTTCAGAATCCGGTGTGATGAATGCATCCACACAGCCAGGTCCTCAGACAGTTACTTCCTCAAATGCGTGTTCAGATTCGTCCCATCCCCGTGTGTAATAGGATCTTAAATGTGATGTGTTGAGAAGGGGAAAAGGATCGATCCCCTCTCTTATCTTCTTATTCTTTAGGCTGCTCCCGTTCGGGGTCGCCACAGCGGAACATCTGTTATGATACGCATAATGATTTGGCACAGGTTTTATGCCGGATGCCCTTCCTGACACAACCCTGGTCGCCTCTTATGACACAGGGATATGGTACACCTATTTTAACCGGGGCATACACCGGGCCCAGTACACTAGTACTCACTTCGCCGACCTCGTAAGGATGACAGGCTGAGTCAACCTCCTGGTGTGTATGAATTCAAGCGGCCAACGGGACTTTAACTCGGGACCTTTTGGATCTCAAGCCGCAACCCTAACCACTTCAACAACACCAGGCTAAATCACCATAAGAGAGATCCTCTCTCTTATGGGAAGCTTTTTTTCTTTACGACGGTCACGTTTACACACATTTCTTTCACGAGCTCAGAAGCCGGCCCCCCATTCTTCCTTAGCGGCAATCTTTCGTGAGCTCCGTCGCCCGCTATGTTTGGGAGTGCACGGGTCGTCATGGTAACCGTGTGCCAGTGGGGCGGGGTGAGCTTGGAACGGGCGGCACCCCGTGGAGATATAAAAACGTGCGAGGGGTATGTTCTGAAGAGAAAAGGGTGAGGAGAGAAAGGTGTGAGGAGAGAAGGATGAGGAGAGAAAGGTGTGAGGAGAGAAAAGCATGAGAAAAGTATGACGAGAGAAAAGCATGAGAAAAGTATGACGAGAGAAAAGCGTGACGAGAGAAAAGCGTGACGAGAGAAAAGCGTGACGAGAGAAAAGTGTGAGGAGAGAAAAGTACGAGGAGAGAAAAGTGTGAGGAGAGAAAAGGGTGAGGAGAGAAAAGTAGGAGAGAAAAGGGTGAGGAGAGAAAAGCATGAGAGAAAAGCATGAGAGAAAAGCGTGAGGAGAGAAAAGCGTGAGGAAAGAAAAGTGTGAGGAGAGAAAAGTATGAGAAAAGTATGAGGAGAGAAAAGTATGAGGAGAGAAAAGCATGAGAAAAGTTTGAGGAGACAAAAGTATGTGGAGAGAAAAGGGTGAGGAGAGAAAAGCATGAGGAGAGAAAAGGGTGAGGAGAGAAAAGCATGAGAAAATTGAGGAGAGAAAAGTATGAGAGAAAAGTATGAGAAGAGAAAGAGGAGAGAAAAGGGTGAGGAGAGAAAAGCATGAGAAAAGTTTGAGGAGACAAAAGTATGTGGAGAGAAAAGGGTGAGGAGAGAAAAGTATGAAAGAAAAGGGTGAGGAGAGAAAAGCGTGAGGAGAGAAAAGCGTGAGGAGAGAAAAGCATGAGGAGAGAAAAGCATGAGGAGAGAAAAGCATGAGAAAAGTTTGAGGAGACAAAAGTATGTGGAGAGAAAAGGGTGAGGAGAGAAAAGTATGAAAGAAAAGGGTGAGGAGAGATAAGTGTGAGGAGAGAAAAGCGTGAGGAGAGAAAAGCATGAGGAGAGAAAAGCATGAGGAGAGAAAAGCATGAGGAGAGAAAAGCATGAGGAGAGAAAAGCATGAGGGGAGAAAAGTATAAGGAAAGAAAAGTGTGAGGAGAGAAAAGTATGAGGAGAGAAAAGCATGAGAAAACTATGAGGAGAGAAAAGTCTGAGGAGAGAAAAGCATGAGAAAAGTTTGAACAGACAAAAGTATGACGAGAGAAAAGTGTGAGGAGAGAAAAGTATGAGAGAAAAGTATGAGGAGAGAAAAGTATGAGAGAAAAGGGTGTGAGAGAAAAGTGTGAGGAGAGAAAAGTATGAGGAGAGAAAAACGAGAAAAGTGTGAGGAGAGAAAAACGTGAGGAGAGAAAAGCATGAAGAGAGAAAAGCATGAGGAGAGAAAAGCATGAGGAGAGAAAAGCATGAGGAGAGAAAAGCATGAGGAGAGAAAAGCATGAGAGAAAAGGGTGAGGAGAGAAAAGTGTAAGGAGAGAAAAGTGTAAGGAGAGAAAAGCGTGAGGAGAGAAAAGGGTGAGGAGAGAAAAGAGAGGAGAGAAAAGAGAGGAGAGAAAAGCGTGAGGAGAGAAAAGCATGAGAAAAGTATAAGGAGAGAAAAGGGTGAGGAAAGAAAAGTATGAGAGAAAAGCATGAGAAAAGTATGAGGAGAGAAAAGTGTGAGGAGAGAAAAGCGTGAGGAGAGAAAAGCGTGAGGAGAGAAAAGCGTGAGGAGAGAAAAGCGTGAGGAGAGAAAAGCGTGAGGAGAGAAAAGCATGAGAGAAGTATGAGAGAAAAGTGTGAGGAGAGAAAAGGGCGAGGAGAGAAAAGGGCGAGGAGAGAAAAGGGCGAGGAGAGAAAAGGGCGAGGAGAGAAAAGTGTGAGGAGAGTATGAGGAGAGAAAAGTATAAGGAAAAAAGTGTGAGGAGAGAAAAGCATGAGAAAAGCTTGAGGAGAGAAAAGCATGAGGAGAGAAAAGGGCGAGGAGAGAAAAGGGCGAGGAGAGAAAGGTGTGAGGAGAGAAAGGTGTGAGGAGAGAAAGGTGTGAGGAGAGAAAGGTGTGAGGAGAGAAAAGCATGAGAAAAGCATGAGGAGAGAAAAGGGCGAGGAGAGAAAAGAGTGAGGAGAGAAAGGTGTGAGGAGAGAAAAGCATGAGAAAAGCGTGAGGAGAGAAAAGCGTGAGGAGAGAAAAGCGTGAAGAGAGAAAAGGGTGAGGAGAGAAAAGTGTGAGGAGAGAAAAGGGTGAGGAGAGAAAAGGGTGAGGAGAGAAAAGTGTGAGGAGAGAAAAGCATGAGAAAAGTATGAGGAGAGAAAAGGGTGAGGAGAGAAAAGTGGAAGGAGAGAAAAGCATGAGAGAAAAGTGTGAGGAAAGAAAAGCATGAGAGAAAAGTGTGAGGAGAGAAAAGCATGACAGAAAAGTGTGAGGAGAGAAAAGCATGAGAAAAGTATGAGGAGAGAAAAGTGTGAGGAGAGAAAAGTATGAGAGAAAAGTATGAGCAGAGAAAAGTATGAGGAAAGAAAAGGGTGAGGAGAGAAAAGCATGAGAAAAGTTTGAGGAGACAAAAGAATGTGGAGAGAAAAGGGTGAGGAGAGAAAAGTATGAAAGAAAAGGGTGAGGAGAGAAAAGTGTGAGGAGAGAAAAGTGTGAGGAGAGAAAAGTGTGAGGAGAGAAAAGTGTGAGGAGAGAAAAGTGTGAAGAGAGAAAAGCCAGAGAAAAGGGTGAGGAGAGAAAAGCATGAGAGAAAAGTGTGAGGAGAGAAAAGTGTGAGGAGAGAAAAGTGTGAGGAGAGAAAAGTGTGAGGAGAGAAAAGTGTGAGGAGAGAAAAGTGTGAGGAGAGAAAAGTGTGAGGAGAGAAAAGCCAGAGAAAAGGGTGAGGAGAGAAAAGCATGAGGAGAGAAAAGGGTGAGGAGAGAAAAGGCTGAGGAGAGAAAAGGCTGAGGAGAGAAAAGGGTGAGGAGAGAAAAGAGTGAGGAGAGAAAAGTATAAGGAAAGAAAAGCGTGAGGAGAGAAAAGGGTGAGGAGAGAAAAGCGTGAGGAGAGAAAAGGGTGAGGAGAGAAAAGGGTGAGGAGAGAAAAGGGTGAGGAGAGAAAAGGGTGAGGAGAGAAAAGGGTGAGGAGAGAAAAGGGTGAGGAGAGAAAAGGGTGAGGAGAGAAAAGGGTGAGGAGAGAAAAGGGTGAGGAGAGAAAAGGGTGAGGAGAGAAAAGAGTGAGGAGAGAAAAGAGTGAGGAGAGAAAAGAGTGAGGAGAGAAAAGAGTGAGGAGAGAAAAGGGTGAGGAGAGAAAAGGGTGAGGAGAGAAAAGCATGAGGAGAGAAAAGCATGAGAAAAGTATGAGGAGAGAAAAGGGTGAGGAGAGAAAAGTGGAAGGAGAGAAAAGCGTGAGGAGAGAAAAGCGTGAGGAAAGAAAAGCATGAGAGAAAAGGGTGAGGAGAGAAAAGTATAAGGAGAGAACAGCGTGAGGAGAGAAAAGGGTGAGGAGAGAAAAGTATGAGGACAGAAAATTGTGAGGAGAGAAAAGTGGGAGGAGAGAAAAGCATGAGAAAAGTGTGAGGAAAGTAAAGTGTGAGGAGAGAAAAGAATGAGAAAAGGGTGAGGAGAGAAAAACGTGAGGAGAGAAAAGTGTGAGAGAAAAGTATAAGGAGAGAACAGCGTGAGGAGAGAACAGCGTGAGGAGAGAACAGCGTGAGGAGAGAACAGCGTGAGGAGAGAACAGCGTGAGGAGAGAACAGCGTGAGGAGAGAACAGCGTGAGGAGAGAACAGCGTGAGGAGAGAACAGCGTGAGGAGAGAAAAGTATAAGGAAAAAAGTGTGAGGAGAGAAAAGCATGAGAAAAGTATGAGGAGAGAAAAGGGCGAGGAGAGAAAAGGGCGAGGAGAGAAAAGGGCGAGGAGAGAAAAGGGCGAGGAGAGAAAAGGGCGAGGAGAGAAAAGCGTGAGAAAAGTATGAGGAGAGAAAAGGGTGAGGAGAGACAAGTGGAAGGAGAGAAAAGCATGAGAGAAAAGTATGAGGAAAGAAAAGCATGAGAGAAAAGTGTGAGGAAAGAAAAGCATGAGAGAAAAGTGTGAGGAGAGAAAAGCATGAGAGAAAAGTGTGAGGAGAGAAAAGCATGAGAAAAGTATGAGGAGAGAAAAGGGTGAGGAGAGAAAAGCATGAGAAAAGTTTGAGCAGACAAAAGTATGAGAGAAAAGTGTGAGGAAAGAAAAGGGTGAGGAGAGAAAAGTATGAGAGAAAAGCATGAGAAAAGTCTGAGGAGAGAAAAGCATGAGAGAAAAGGGTGAGGAGAGAAAACGTGAGGAGAGAAAAACGTGAGAAAAGTGTGAGGAGAGAAAAGTGCGAGGAGAGAACAGTATGAGAGAACAGTATGAGAGAAAAGTGTGAGGAGAGAAAAGTGTGAGGAGAGAAAAGTGTGAGGAGAGAAAAGTATGAGAGAAAAGTGTGAGGAGAGAAAAGTGAGAAAAGTGTAAGGAGAGAAAAGTGAGAAAAGTGTGAGGAGAGAAACGTGTGAGGAGAGAAACGTGTGAGGAGAGAAAAGTGTGAGGAGAGAAAAGTGTGAGGAGAGAAAACGTGAGGAGAGAAAACGTGAGGAGAGAAAACGTGAGGAGAGAAAACGTGAGGAGAGAAAACGTGAGGAGAGAAAAACGTGCGAAAAGTGTGAGGAGAGAAAAGCATGAGGAGAGAAAAGCATGAGAGAAAAGCGAACGTGAAAGGAGAGAGGAAAAAGCAAACGGTGAGAGAGGCGAGAAGACAGCGGGTGTCTGACCAGCGCCGACGAACAAACAATTCGTCCTCCCAGTGCTTGGGCAAGCGAGCGTGTGGTGCGCATGTGGGTGTCTGACCAGTGCAAACGAGACAATTTGTCCTTCCCAGTGATTGGATGAGCATGTGGTGCGCGTGTGGGTGTCTGACCAGCGCCAATGAAACAATTCGTCCTTCCCAGTGCTTGGGAAAGCGAGCGTGTGGTGCGCATGTGGGTGTCTGACCAGTGCAAACGAGACAATTTGTCCTTCCCAGTGATTGGATGAGCGTGTGGTGCGCGTGTGGGTGTCTGACCAGCGCCAATGAAACAATTCATCCTTCCCAGTGCTTCGGCAAGCGAGTGTGTGGTGCACATGTGGGTGTGAGCAGCGCCACCAACAAGTGAGGCACGGGTCGATCACCAACAACACCAGGGTCTAAGCACGCGACGGACGATCTCAGTGCCCTCCAGACTTCGGCGTTCAAGGCTACCCCGCGAGGGGGTGCACGGCAAAGCTGGGTGCTGGCAACAGACGTGACACGCACACACGCATTTCAGGACGTTTTCGCTTCACGGACGACTTTCTGATGAGCGAGACGATTCTTCCCCCCCCCCCTCCCCCTGAATGATCTATTGGGTACCCTTGTCTGTGTTTATCTGTAAGTAAGTCAACCCCCGATAAGCATCTGCTCTTTGTCTCTTTCTTGGCATTTTGATTGATTTTGATTTGAAATTCATTCTTTATTTACCTGAGCAAATAAAAAGTTCTTTTATTTATTTGTTTTATTATTAATGCATTATTTGTCAATTTCCAACCTGTCCGTGTTTGTCCTTTCCCTCCATTGGTCTGGCATTGTCCAAACCGAGATAGACTGGGAGGTAATTACCACAGATTTGACCAAAAATCGTCGGCACGCACCAGCGGTTAAAACGCTCGCCCATCCTCATTAAAATCTAATCAAGATAATATTGGTGCTTTGCCAAGGGCGCGCTTCCCGCTCAGGAAACCACGTGATCTCTTGTTAAATGGAATAATTAGACGGCGGACACTGGAACTCGTGGTTGACTGGGTGGCGTTCGTGGTTCTAAAACAACCCACCATACCACAACGTTAATTGTGAGCGGTGGCCCCAGGTCTGCCTCTACCGAGGACAACCAGGGATTAATCCCCGAGTGACAAGCTGGTGTCTCGGTACCTGTGACCGCAACAATATATATATATATATATATATATATATATATATATATATATATATATATATATATATATATATATATATATATATATATATATATATATATATATATATATATATATATATATATATATATATATATATATATATATATATATATATATATATATATATATATAAATAATACTGTAGATTACGATAATATAGTAATGGGCTTTTCCTGCGTTAATTATACAAACAAGGTGAATTATTTAACACACAGCAATGATTATAGGATGCTGCGACGGGATGGTGCGAAGACAGCGCACTTATCTTTGGGCCGTCTTATTCTGGGTTCGATTCCTCACCCGGCTCAAACCTATCAAATCGGTGCTTTTCAGGTGTGGTGTTGAATCACAAAGTGCATCTTGCCTCAGATGGACGTGACACCGCTTGTCCCATCCACTCGCATTATCTGATGGACGTTAGGGTAGGCCACCGTCTTTTGATGAATCGTTGGTGAGTTATCATTGGGATATCATCCGACGGTGAAAGTAACGGCCAAACTACTGCCCTAACCTACAGGGGATACCAGCAGCAGCAGCAGCAGCAGCAGAGGCTTTGACGGGCCTCCTTTGATGTACGCTCTCTTGTAACAATGCTCCCAACAGCCACGTGCTTCTCTGCAAAATTGTCATTTTTACAAATTATACTCATCGACATCAAATTATTCCAGGGAGAAAATAATGATTCGGGTTTGTGTGTTCCGTAATCATGAACAAATCTTAATTAAGTCATCAGCACAATTTGGTTACAGACTTTAAAAAAAAACAAAAAAACAATGGCACGTGCTGCTTCTTTGCTTGATGCTCAGCATTTAAACGGGTAGAGCACAGGCAAACAATGCTGGGAAGGCAATAGCAAACCACCCAGTGTATCTCTTGCCAAGAAACTGCATCGGCAGCACCGATGCTCTGTAAAGTGCCCAAATCAACATCAAATCAATATCAACATCAAATGCCCATCATGATGTGAAATATACATTTCTGATCCGTTTCATCTCAGGGAAGCTCCATCTACACCTTTTTCTTTGCCGCTATCCGTGGCAAGCCCTGTCGTGCCATCAGCCACATGAGTGTTTCCATCATTAATGACATGGAGATCGGGCCTTTGTCAGTCCCTCCTATCATCACTAATTTCACCGTCGGACGATGAGGTTTCAACAAATTATTTGGCAAATGGACCATGCCATTCCTCCTTCACAGAACCGAGTTCCAGTTTATAACGGAGTTGCTTCAAACCTCAGGTGGCGTCACAGGCCATCAAGGAAGTTTTACTTGCGTCTGCTCGATAGAACAGCACTGTTCAGGAATGTTGGTGTAAACCCCGACAATAAAATTCATTTGTTTACAGTATTCACGCACTGCTATCGGGTTAATCACTGCTGAAACTGCCTTCATGTAGATTGGTAAACGGAACTATTTAGAAAGTACGAAAAAAGGCGATTTGTGTTCTCCAATGTTCAAATATATAATGCAATTGAAATAAAATAAAGATTTTTTGAGGTTGTAGGAAAAAAAAGAAAAAAAAGTTGGTTTACCACAATTGACACAGCGTCTTGTACACCACCTTATTTAACACGTTACATTAATTATTTGTGCCTGTTGTTTGTGTCCTTTCTGACATCCTTAAAAACAGCACGTTTCCTGTTTGGTACAACCTGGCCAGGTTTGAACAAATCGACCTCCCAGACTCGGAGCAGACACTAACCATAACACCAGCAAGGCCAGTTTAATGTCACCACGGGATTTTTCAGTGAAAGAGTCTGACCACCCATTGAGAAACTGCACACAAACCACAGACCGCACCATCGGCCGATATATGGTACGTTAAAAATTCTCACCGCAGGACCCCATCGGGGGCCTTTGGTTACCCAGCAGATCTCAGTCTTGCACATGGAACATCGGAGCCAGTCACAGCCCTCTTTCTTCTGCAGGATGACTCTGCACTGTGGGCAATGCATTGCTTCACCCTGTTGCACCATAGTCTAAAAGAGAATACAAGGTAGGTCCACCAATCAAACACAGACTTGGTGAACAGTGCAACAATTTATCAAAAAGGGAATTCTCTGCCCTTCCCCCTAACCCCCTTTTTCTCATCCATTAACGAGTGTGCATGCTTCAAAAGCAGGCTTGAGAAAACGCCAGAGCAGAATGGCAAAGAGAAACACAAACAGCAGAGTGGAAGTGAGCGTGAGAGATCAAGGGGAGGAGGAGAAGGACACATGGGGGTGAACAAGCTGCACAGGAGCTGAATGAAACACAGCAAGAAGAGGAAAGGGAAAGTGGGGATGAAACAGAAAAGGAACAAACCAACTGGTACCTAACAAATGAGAAGAGGTGAGGGAGAGGGGAGGATTGCATTAACCAGGAAAAAGGGAGTGTTTGGGAATGGGGTCACTTGGGGTGGAAGAGATCATGAGTATGGATGGGGGATGACCTGAGGTAGTGGTAAACAGCCGTCTTGAAGCCCTGGAGGGAAGAATTGGATTGAACAGACTGGGGAAGTTGGTTCCATAGGCGAGAGAAATCAAACGAGTGGAACTGAGCAGTGGTCCGAGATTTTAGGAGTTTAACAAGAAGGTTAATGAAAGACCAAGTGCTCCTTCCATTAATGTGGGAGGGACAGAGCCAAGAAGGCAGAGAGTACAAGACCAAAGAGGAGGCACGAGAATACGGAGAGGCCACCAACCTGCCAGCGATGTGACGGTAACATGCCTAGACACTCAGCATCATCATAATCATCATCATCATCATCATCATCATCATCATCACGGGAAATCCCAATGATTTTGAGGGCGTTGATTTCGATGGCAACAAGAAGGGTACGGTGTGGGGCTGTTTTTCTGAGATTTTGAGAGAAATCAATGCATTTTTTGAGACAGATTTTGATGAGTAATCTAACAGTGAGGTATATTGATAAGTAGACGTACACAAGCCAACAAAGGTGAAATACTTGGTGTCAACACGATGCCGTTCTGTAACTTTGAACTATGGGACAGCATTTAATAAACAAGGTACCAGAAAAAAAATGTTCGCACCACCACCACCACCACCAGCAGCACATCTTATGTAACGCAGTTCTAGATGCACTTACAATGAGATTTTCTTTCTCTCTAGACGTTGGACAAATGAACAACAATGGATGCACAACAACCAAAAGCTTCTTTGATTTTCTTTTCATCTCGCTGGTGAAGAAAATCACCATCATGACAATTGAACCATTTGATGCACCTCTCGATGACAATTGAACTGCTTATGTATTGCACATAGGATGAGCAAGATGGGGAAAAAAGTACCCCCAGCCTTGGAATGAGCAGTTGGGTCGGGTCGAAGAGAAAAGGACGTCCGGGTCAGGTCGAGTCGAGTCGAAAAAGAGAGCACATATTTTAGGCCAGTAGCTTACTGTCCGAGTTGAAACACTCGGCTACACCACAGGTTTACTAAACCACAGCTCGATATTTGTTAAAGATGAAGACCATGTCATCATCTGAAAAGGATTATGAAGAATTCCCATTACAGGAGATGGATGTGGGGAAAGTTCAATGATATCGGGGGTTTTGCCAAAACTGCAGAGTAAATGCTTTAACAGCTCTCAATATTCCACCTGCTGTCACGTGATGCACCCCCTGCTCTTGGTTCTCTGTCTTTTCCAGGCCTACCAGGATAGGCAAGCTCGATGCAAGAAGAATCTCCACGTCAACATTTTTAAAAATCAATCCGATACTTCACCTCTACTTCTTTCCTTCCACCTCCCGAATCAAATCCCTGTGTCTATGTAACCCTACTCTGTGCCCCAGTGCTTCAAAAGGGTGAGAACAGAATACCACCTTCTGCAAAAGCTGATATTTGGGTGTTCGGTCTTCATGAGGTAAAGAAGTTTTAGCCCTTGCTCGTTTTGCTCTGACAAATGGCAAATGCTCGAAACATCAGCCGCACTTCATTTCACGTGGAGATAACCATGCTGTGATCAACTTTAGGTTGGCAAAGTGTTTCTTCAAATTGGCTGTTCACATCTTGCTCCATTGTTCCCTGTGAAGCTCGTCACATGTTCACCATTAAGTGTCAATTTGTTCAACGAGAAACGCACACTCCCTTCTCCCCCCCGCCCACCCCTCTGCTCGCAAGGGGGGGGGCGAGGTATTTCTTCTTCTTCGTTTGTATGCAGCACAAGGCTGTCGGATCATTGGCTGTGCCACTGATGACCCTGGGTATGACCAATACGGATGCAAGATTTGGTGGAGATCGGGTGAAAATTGTAAGTTGTCTCACCCCCGCCCCGTCCCCCTCACAGGAGGTGGGAGGGATTTTCTTTCTTTGCGACCATGACCCGACCCTGGGTACGACCAACACATATGCAAGATTTTGTGGACACAGGCCCAGCCCTGTTTTCTTCCATGATTTTCAGATGTACACACGCACACAATTCCATCCATCCATCGATCCATTGGGACCATACTGTGTCCAGACCTTGAAGAAGCCTAAGCAGTCTCCTTGGCTATTGGGTACAATCCTGGATGAGTCGCCACTCCGACACAGGATACCAGCAAGCTGGCACTGATTTTGCCGTCTCGGAAGGATGACAGGCAGTCAACCCCACCTGTTATCAACCCCATCCATGATCGCAAACTCACCACCCTAACCATTAAGCTAATATCAGGCACAAACAGAGAATTGCCTTATTTAATATCAGAGGATGTCAAGTTGTTCCTCTTCCTTCCATTCATCGGGTTAACCTTCGAAAAATCTGCTATTAAGCTCCTTCACGAGTATATGTACTTTGTTTTAAGCAGAGACTGTACCTCACTGGACAGAGAAAAGGAACAACACACCGCTTGCTTTTGCTTTGAAAACCTTCCAATGCCATGCTAAGATAGCGCCGCGTGGCATTGGTGGACGGCTCAAAAAGAACTGACAACGTTTCAAGAAAAAGTTACGAGCACGGGTGGAAAGTACCACAATAACCTTCAGCATACACACACAAAGTTATTAAAATTCTTCCTGTAAATTGCTCGAGATTAAGCGAATTATAAAGAGTGGTGGGTTGTTTTTTTTCCAATACCTTACCTTCTTCAGTCACAGACAGAATCTTAAATTACGTAACCGGAGTACACCTACAAATATGATTACAATGACGAATGTAAAAGACGTGACCCAAACTCAATGTACAAAACACCGGAGCCACAAACCTTCAGGAAGTCATGGGTCTGCAGAGCAGCATGGTCAGACACTGCACGAAACCTCAGATCTTCCTGGTACTGCTTACAGTCCATGCCTTCATGCAGAGCCTGAAAGCAACCACAACAGAATTCGCACAAGTCTCACAACAAAGAAGAATTCTGAAGGTTCAGGCCTGAAGTTGTGAAGCAGATATTCCAAGTGATTCGCACTCACCTTGCAAGTTAGGCAGTTGCAATGATTGCAGCGAGGACACCGAAACTCGTTGACAGCATCCTCGTAGATGCACCAGCCAGGGCAGTCGGTCGTACGGCAGTGGTAGCTGTTGGTAGTTCTGTTCTCTGCTAGAGCCAGGCCACGGCTTAGGAACTGCTGATATTCCTCAGCAGAAACCAGCTGCATATGACCACAACCATATCATGATCAATTAAAATGTCAAATAATACATCACTTGGTAACATATCTATGTTCAGAAAATGGAAAAAAAAAAAACATTTGGAGAAAGACTTTTTTTTTAAAGCACCACCACCACCATGCCTTGAAGAAGTCCAATAGTTCAGCCACAGCAGAACCTTCATCAGGGACAATACAGATCATGTGCACAAAGTATCACTCGTCTCTTCCACGGCTCAATTTTGTGCCGATTGGAGACGGAGCTTAGAAAGCAGTAAAAATGCATCTAATTAATGATTGTTAAACAAGAAGAGCCCTCGGAAGAGTGCAAAACTCCGCCACGCAATGCCTGATCTATGGGAACAAATCGGGTCCATTCATTTTTGAGATATCATGCTGTATATCAGTTTAGCCCCATCTCTCAACAGTGAAGAATCACTTGAAATGTTTTTTTTTAATATCAGATCTGGATCTTCAACGAAATTGAATAAATTTGTCATCGTCACACACCCAACCTGTCCACCAAGTTTCGTCTGAATCCGTCCACAACTTTTTGAGACATCGTGCTAAATATTGGTTTAGCCCTGAATCTCAATGGTGAAGAAGCACTTAAAAAATTCTAGTAGTCGGATCCAGATCCGGTTCTTCATCAAAATCTAATCAGTCCGTCCTCATCACACACCGAACCTGTGCACAAAATTTCATCCGGATCTGTCAACAACCTTTTGATATATCCTGTACACAGACAAACAGACAGACAGACAGACAGAAAGGGGTGAAAACATAACGTCCTTCACCTTCGGTGGCGGAGGTAAACATATGGGAAACTACAGGTACGTTGTTAGAAGAAAGAATATCTCCAACTAACAATCTCGCTTTATCAGGCAGACTTTCAAGTTTTTCAGCAAAATCTACAATTACACCACTTCCACTAATTTGTTTCTCCAACTCTTTGTTTTGTCTTTCCAATTCTTTTTGAGCCCGGAGTTGAGCCTTCCTTTCGTTGGAAGTTTTCACCGCTCCTGAAATACCACCAGTCAATGCTCCAGCCGCACTTAAACCAGCAAATAAAGGAATTGGAAATGGGAGAAATCCTCCACTCCTCTCTCTTATTGAATATTTCTTCAACATTGGTTTTGACACTTTAATTTTAAGTGAGCCAGTATCATTCAAGATTTTCACCTGTTCTCTTGTGAGCAAAACATCAATTCTTACTGCTCCTTTTCTCTGAATTGTATTAACGTTAATCATAAAATGCTTTTGATTTTGAATACAAGATGAAAGTTTATGAAGATTGATTTGATTAACATATACCCCAGTTGGCACTTTACTACTCATTTATTTATCAAAAAATTATGTGAGATGAATCATAACACTATTATCTGTAATTCTGTTTCTTCCAAAAGCAAACAATAAGTATCAACTTCTTCACTCTCTTCTCTTTCAATGTGAGGGGAAGTATCCACTTGATTAGACTTTATAGTTTCCTTTTGAGCACTCAGGTCAATCGCATAGATTGCATACAGACTTTTAAATGCTGTCATATCCAAAATGCGTTCTTTATTTCCATTTCTTTCACACACCTTTTGGTAAGACTTGTGTGCTTCAGCATAATCATTTTTCCCCCAATTAATTTCCAATCTATCTCGTGGATAAAATGTTCCATCTTGAGAAATGCGAAGTTGTTTCACCTTAGCATTATCACTCAATGCATTATTCTTATCAGTAGCAGTATTGCCATCTGTTTTTTTTTAATGAGCCACAGATAGTGGTTTTCCTTCCAGAACACCCAAATTCCACGTGTAAGTGGTTTGGTACAGTTTAGCGTGTTGGCACCTTCTTTGAAGGAATGATACATTGAGTGGCTTCTTTGAGTTAAGTCTTCTATTCAACATCTATTCTGTTTTAAGATTAGGTGTATACTCACTAATATACCAACTAATTTCATCAATTAGAAATTTATTCTGAGCAGCAAAAGCATTAGCCACACCAAAAAGCAATCTATTTTCATTATCATTCCTTTGCAGTTGAAATCAAATTTTACGACCACACAGAACGTTATCATGATCACAAAATCCAAATGTACCTTTCAGAGGAACTGCCACAGTAAAACTATTCCCTGCTTTTGTATAATCATTTTACATTCCTTTCCTTTGACTATATCCAGGGTCTGTGTTTGTTCCCATTGCCATATCATGAATAAAATCTTCGACAGCCCCCTTCCCCATTTTATCACAAAATGAATATAGTGTAAATTTCATAATTTCAGATGGAGCAGGGACATAATCAACCGCTTCAACTTCTTGTGTTCCAATGTACAAACGAACACTATCAAACATTTTCCAGAAGAAATCATTTACGAGTGTAGCGTTTGTGTTATTCCCAGCCTTTGTGAATGTAAATTTACACAAGAAGAAACTTTTGGCTTGATTCAAATAAGTTT
Source organism: Eptatretus burgeri (assembly GCF_056783735.1). NCBI lineage: Eukaryota > Metazoa > Chordata > Myxini > Myxiniformes > Myxinidae > Eptatretus > Eptatretus burgeri. The sequence goes on from NC_140971.1 coordinate 93,312,209, forward strand.
GTTGATTATTTATTTCAAAAATTTGTTCCATTTGTATTCCAGTCTGTTTCAGTTATTGCATTTACATTGAAGTAGTCTTCTTTTATGGTAGAGTTTGAGATGACAATGGTATCATCCAAATCATAGATACTATCAATTGCTTCCATACTTGTATTTATTTAGGAAAAAAGATGTTTAAACTTTTGAAACCCTGACCCAAGCATTTGAATTATTTTCTGTCGTTCTTGGGGAGACAACTGAGTTTTGCCTTTCTTAATTTGTTTTATTGCTTGCAAATTATGAGATTCCTTTTGGGCATCTTTTATACTCTTTATAGAACCTGCCACATTTCCCACAGCAGAAGCAGTTGAACCAATTAGGTCTTTATGTTTAAGAATAGTTGAACCTAAACCCATAAGAGTGTCAATTATCCCATCTCCTTTTTTTCGAAATTGATGTCCTACACCCCTTTGTCTCTTAGATTTATAGTATCCTCTACCAAGATACATACCTTCACCCTTGTAGTATGGGGAAAGGAACATCTCATCCCCTGTAATTATTTTATATTTTCCCAACTCATGTTTCCTCACAATAACCATCGAATTTATTTATTGGAAAACTTCCCGTAGGTGAATTCTGATGGATATAATTTCTCCATTAAAAGAAATCATACGATTATCGTGGTCAGTTATCCTAAAATTTACTCTGTTTATGGTTTTTCCTGACACAGGTAGATAAAACAGATTTTTGGGTTCCATATTGAATTTATAACCAATTTGGGTTGAGTCTGCACTGAATGAAAATATTGTATTTGTTCTTATTCCATCATTATAAGCGCCATCAATCAAATCACAGTGAATTAATACCGAGTTTATTCCTGAGGATATTTGAATTACATTATCACTGTAAAACCTCCCATTTGTTTCAATCTTTTTTGAGGAGAAACCCAATAACTCTCAAAATGAATTATCAATTGTGAAATCAACCATGCAGTTATTTTTAAGTTTAATCGTTGATTTTGAAGTATGTTTTTGAATATCTATAACAATATTTTTTGGTTCATCGCCCTGTTCTTTCATAAGGCGAGCAATTTCGGAAGATATTTGAGAAATCTCATATGATCCGGGTGAAAGTGTTATCGTTTTGTATCCACTTCCCGGATTATAACTAAACTTGTCATTTTTCTCAGTGATATTAAACAAGGTATTATAAGTTTCCATGGACAATAAAGATGTCTCATATTCTTTTGTTGCGTCAAGTTGTAGTGGGTATGGGAATGAAGATGTGTGGTCGCTTGTTGTGAAATTAAAACTAAGGATTGTGCTTCTCATCTTATTTAATATGGGATAAAATGTCTTTGTTTTGACATTTATTAATTATTTTCATGTTCATCAACTGGTCTGAAATGGCTGATGCTTCATGAAAACAATTGTTATTTCCAGCCTTCTTACGACCTTACAGCAATAACAGTCTATTAACTCATTGTGATGGGTCATTTGGAAGAAAACTAACACCTGAACCAAGGCTACTTAAAGCCTGAATAATGTGTTTCTCCTTCTCATTCTTCCGACTTTTACCAGATAGACTAACCCTATAATTAAGAGAGTCCAGCAGATCAATATACAATCTATCATCCTTATTTTTCATATCCAACGGTTTATCAAAATATTTTGATTCTTCCCTCACAGTTGAACCTTGTTTTCCATCTTTTGTTAGAACAAACATTTATCTCGGAGTTTGTTTATCAGGGGGTTGAGCAGAACTCAAGAACCATAATTCATCATTAAATATCAATCCCTTTTCTTGAACAAGATGAAATATTTCATCCCTCACAGTTGAACCTTGTTTTCTGTCTTTTGTTAAAACAAACATAAATCTCAGAATTAGTTTAAAAGGGGGTTGAGCAGAACTCAAGAACATTAATTCATCATTAAATATCAATCCCTTTTCTTGAACAAGATGAAATATTGCTGGTTGTTTTGTTGGAATGAGTCCTGCTTTGATTTCTGAATCTGCTGAATATTCATTGTTTCAAAGAGCCTTCACAATATAATTAGGGGGTTGATTAATCTCTTCCAGTTGTTGAAATAATCCTTCATAATCATATTCTAATTCTCCGACATGCTCTAATTCTTCCTCCATCATTTGACTGAAATCTTTTAATATTTGAAGTTTTTTAGGAGTATATTCTATTATGGGAACTGTGGAAGCATTTGTAATTTTTTCTTGGGAAGTTTTTAAAAGTGGTTAAAAAAATTTCTTGTTTTTTTTCAAATGCTTCTTCACCCATTAGTTTCTGCCTGCGTTTCTTCTTTCTGTCTTCCTGTTGTTTTACAATTTTTGAAACAAACTCTTGATGCTCCTTAAATCTTCTTGCTCTTTCTTTCGCATCCATTTATTTATTGGAAAATATCATTCACTGAAATATAAAGGTCAACAGGGAAATTTTCCTTTTCTTCATCATTAAAGTAGATGTGTTCAAATAAATCCTTTTCTTTAAATAGTTCATCAAATTCTTTATTAATATTAATACGAGTTGTAATTTCTTCTTCACCAACACTTGTATCTCTGCTTTTCATACGTTTGCGTTGAGTTTCTTCATCAACATCAAAACCGAATGATAAAATCTTAACCCATTACCACTCAGATGTTTAATAATTTGTCTCATTCCTTCTGTATTAGTTTCTAATATCCCAAGACCAGCAGATTTTAGTTTCTTTAACTCACTCTTACAATGTGAATATTTTGTTGCACCAAGAGAAACCTCCTCAAATATTTGTCCTTCATTCCTCAATCACATATCTTCCTCCACTGAAATATAGTAATAATCTTCACCTTCCACTTCTCCAGGTCTTATTGCTCTAGTAATGTAGTTGGTGATACAATACGAACTACATGGTGCTTTTTAAGCAAATTTACAATATCCTCAATTGTACGATACAAGAACCTTGATTTATGAAAGTTTTTTCCAGAAGCAGATTTACCCACAAGATTTATAATAATAGTTGTCATTTATATATGTAATTGTTTATAAAATAAAAAATATATATTTTAATATCTCATCTTGTTTCACAACAATATATTTATATTTTTCAGTCGCGTGCTTCATATAATCCCCAAATTCCTTTATACTACATAATGTAGAACAATTGTCTCTCCAAAAATTGTTTATATCTATTGAATTTAACTTGAATAAAATATAAGTATTAGCATTGTTTCTTATTGAGCGACAAGGGAGTTGAAAGTATGAATGACTATGATTAATACAATTACAAGAAGAATGTCTCCTTCTTGTGGAGTCGCTATCCATTACCGTTTGGTTTCTCTCATGAACACAATCATCAAAAGATAACAAGGTTCTTTCTTGATTTATCCAAATCTTGGGGAGAAGGTATATAATCCATATTATCACTAAGAATACAAGTTATTGGTTTTGATTTCTTTTTATATTTGTGTATCACAAAATAGTTGTATTATATCTTCAATGTTGCAATCATTTAGTTTGTTTTGAAGTTTAAATAAACCGATTATATCTTCTTTTTGAAGACCAGCATTAAAACCTTGTGAGAGTAGTTGATACTCAGGTTGAAAACTCGACTTTGTGAAAATTATTAAATTATCATAATCCAAAAAGTTGGGAGTAAGGAGCATCTTCAAAAGTAAGCAGGTTTTTCCACATCTGCTTGTACCAACTATGAGACATCTTTATGAATTTGGAAGATTTTTAGGGTTGTTAAATTATATCTTATTTTCCCAAATGGGTAAAAAATCATTCATTTATATATTGGGAGAACAGGTTATTGAATTTTTATTGTCTTTTTTAGAAACTCTCTTTTATCTGAAGTTCAGGTTTAATTTCAAGATAATCCATTATTTTATTTATACAATATCTTGTGTTGATATTTCCCTGAAAATGACAATCGTTAATAATATAAATCATCAATCCACGAAACATGGTCGTCATTTGTTCAGTCTCTTCGCTTGTAAGAAAAGGTGTATTATCACCCTCATACTTCACATTCATTTCTCAAATCAATCTTGTTAAGTAATTCATTTTTGGTGTCAATCTCAAAGAATTACATTCCTTTTTATAGTTTTTATTCTCATCAATTAGAAGATAATCACAAAACATACATTGTTTATTGGCTTTTGACTCTGTGTTTAATCCCCATCTTTCACACGCAGGACAATTCTCAAATTTGTCATGTGGAGAATCAGGAAATTCAAGAGGCTCAAAATCTAGTAAACTATTCATATTTATAAAGTAAAACTTTACTTCAAATAAAATTCATCTTCGGTACTTTCATAATCATCTATAAAACTACTTTCATTACTATCGTTTTAACACAAACTCTGTTTCATAACTGTCTTCTGTTCCAACAGAGATACTATCATCACTCTCATAATCTTCAAAATCTTCAGTTGAATAATGACTCATATTTAATTAGTAGAAAAAAATTACCATCTACTGTATATCTATATACCTTTTTTCATTCACAGATTCAACGACTACATTTTTTGTATGAAAGGTAATTTTAAAAAGGTCCTTAACTATTATTGAATGAAATGTCATTTCACCTGATAAATTAACATTTTTATTTCATTAGGATTTACATCTTTCGGGTTGTTGAAAAAAATACAAATTTATCCTTGCATATTACAGATGGTCTTATCTTTTCTTTCTAAAGCTTCATCCAGAAGGTTTTTCTTTTTTGATACTCTGTTTCATTGCTTTTTCTGGTTTTGAATATATTGCCAGAAGGAGAGGAGAAACTTTTGTAAGAGCTACTTTAATTGATGTTCTTCGAGATATAATAAAAGCCCTTCCACTGAAGGAAATTGAAGAACTCATATTATTCACCATAATTGTTTTTATCCAATAGTTGTTATATTTATCTTTATTCAATTTTACATCCTCGACATATTTCTCAGTATCTTTTACAAATGAAGACATTAATTGAAACTTGTCTTTTGTGTCTTGATACATTGTATTTATTAAGTGAAAAAAGTTGGAGGCTTGAATAGTTTTAAGCACAAATTCACCTATAAATTAAACGGAATTATCATCAAGAAAATTTTGTTTTCAGCAACGTTTATGTTATATAAATATGGTGAATAAAACACACTGCGATGTTTGTAATCATGAATATAAATGTTATAAAAAAACACCTTCAAACCAACAAACACACATTCAATCTTTTCAGACAAATATCTCCACTTCACCGAGAAACAAAGCATTGTGATAGATGTCATCATGATATTCTTAATTTTTTTTTTATAATAAACACCTTCAATCACGCAAACACAAAAACAATGAAGAATGGGAAGGTGCCACTCAATTCTCCGTTAAAAACACTGATGGGGCATTTAACGGACATATAAAAATAAGACTGTTTCGCTTTCAAGACTCTGGACCATCTTCAATCATGGAAGCTGTTGATGTGGTTAAACAAAGGATTGAAACTATAATTAAAAATACATTAAGTGAAATGAAAACTTTTAAGTTTTATATGGGAGTAAAATTGAACATGGTAATAGAAGGTGATGAAACTACTCCCGATATGAGGACAAACCCTCACTTTATCTCATTTCAAGACTTAAGAAGTGATGTTTACGATGAACTCCAGAGACAAGAACAAGATGTTGATAACTGTTGTAGGTAGTGGATTTACTATTACAAAAATAATCTTTTTAGATAAACACATCTTAAAATCAGATGCTCTTCAAGCTTCTTCTTATATTGATTTATCAAAAGAGATAAAACTTAAGAAAGCGGTTGTTAATATTAAAAACAAAGATAATAAATGTTTTCTATGGTCTGTTCTTGCTCACATCTTCCACAATGGAAACCTGAAAGGGTTGAACATTATAAGAAATACAAGAATACATTAAATTTTAAAGATTTAAAGTTTCCAATGTCATTGAGAGATATTCCTAAATTTGAGAAAATGAATAATCTATCTGTTAACGTATATGGATTAACAGATACAAACAAAGTTCAGATATTAAAAATTTCAAACTATAAAAATGATGAAACAAACATTGACCTTCTCGACTTTACTTCAAAGGAAAAATCACATAATGCTTTCATCAAAAATTTATCAAGATTAACCAAATCACAACTATACAAGAGAAAATGTAAAACATATCCTTGAAAGAGATGTCTCAACTCCTTTCATACAAAAGAACGATGAAATAAACATTCAAAATATTGTAGTAATCATAAATCAACCATAATCAATTTACCAAAAGCAGGTTCAAACATATCATTCAAAGATTTTAACAAATCTATAAAACATCCGTTTGTGATGTATGCTGATTTTGAAAGTATCCTTGAAAAGATAGATACTGTTTCTCCAAATAGAAATAAATCATACACAAATAAATATCAAAAACATACTCCTTGTGGTTTCTGTTGTTATATCAAATCATCTGTTGGTGATGAATACAAGTTCGAACTTTATAGAGGAGAGGATGCCTCAGAGTTTGTAAGACGATTGGGAAAAGACTGCAAAAGACTAAGAGAAATAATGGTAAAAACCTATAAACCAATGTCATTAACAAAGGGAGAGAAAAAGAAATTTAGAAAGAACAGTATCGGTCATATTTGTGAGGAGAAAATTGAGGGAGAGGTCAAAGTTGGGGATCATTGTCATCTTACTGGAAAATATAGAGGTCCAGCTCATTCCCGTTGTAATCTTAATTACAAGCCCCCAAACTTTATTCCTGTCTTTCTTCACAACAACGCTCATTATGACACACATCTATTTATAAATGAACTTTCAAAGACATCTGGAGATATTTCTGACATTCCGAACACAGATCAAAAATACATCTCATTCACAAAAACAATTCATACATCCCCCATAACCCATATCAGATTTCTTGATGCTTTCAAGTTTATGGCAAGTCCATTATCTAACTTGGCATCAAATATTAAAAACTTACCGAATCTTAAATCACATTTCTCAAATCAAGAAGAGATTGATCTCTTATCACAAAAGGGAATATATCTGTATGACAACATGGATTCATTTGAGAAGTTTAAATAAAGACAACTTCCTTCAACTGAAAGTTTCTATAGCAAGTTGAATAAAACTCATATTTCCAATAGAGATTATACACAAGCTAAAAAGGTTTGGGAGAAGTTCAATATAAAGAATCTTGGAGAATATCATGATTTGTATCTTAAAACTGATGTATTGTTAACCTCCGTCATCGAAGATGGATGGTTACCGTTTTCACCCCTTTCTGTTTGTTTGTTTGTTTGTTTGTGAACAGTATTACGGAAAAAACTCCTCGACGGATTTCGACGAAACTTGGTGGGGGTTTAGGTCTGGTTCAAGGATCATGCTATTAGATTTTTTTTTGCATTTCTACATGTTATAAGTGATTTCCAACAAAAAAAAACATGCCAAAATTATAATTGCGGCTGATTTTGGAACTTCAGGTGGATATACCCACGTAAAATCAATTTCTGTCTCAAGGAATCTAGTTATGACGAATGAATTGAGTATGTAAAAGTTAAAAGTAAAAGGGAAAGTTGCAAACTATAACTCTGAGCACTGTTGACGTCAAATTGAATGAATAGGATATCAGGTTCACTTGAGTGACCGAGCAGTAATGGCGGCGGAGGTTTTGCACTCTACCGAGTGATCCCCCTCTAGTTATTGGCTGTGTTTGAAACTTTTAGAACAGTCTGTCATAATAAAAATTCTTATGGATTAGACCCCGCTCACGATTACACAGCCCCGGGTTTGGCTTGGAGTGCGATGTTAAAATGACAAAACCATTTGGAATTAATCAGTGATATAGATATGCTTTTAATGATAGCGAAGGCTAAAAGAGGAGGAATATCTCAAGTATGTTCCAAGAGATATGCTAAAGCAAACAACAAATATCTTCCTGATTATTATAAGAATGAGGACAACTCTTCCCTGATGTATTATGATGCTAACAATTTGTATGGGTGGGCTATGTCTCAATCTTTACCTTATGGAAAACTTAAATGGGTTTAAGAAAAACATTATGAAAAAGTTTTACAAGACATTGTTATCTCTCAAAAAGAATTGGATGAAGCTGAAGTTGGATATTATTTTGAGGTTGATTTAAAATATCCAGAAGAACTTCATCACAAACATAAAGACCTACCTCATGCCCCTGATAAAGAAAGTCCAATAAAATAACGGTTAAGTGATTACCAACAGTCATTTAATCTTCTTCTTCTTCTTCTTCTTCCTTCGACTGCTCCCGTTAGGGGTCGCCACAGCGGATCATCCGTTATGATCCGCATAATGATTTGGAACAGGTTCTACGCCGGATGCCCTTCCTGATGCAACCCTGGTCGCCTCTTACGACACAGGGATCTGGAACACGTATTCTAACCGGGGTATACACCGGCCCAGTACACTGGTACTCACTTCGCCGACCTCGGAAGGATGACAGGCTGAGTCAACCTCCTGGTGTATTAATTCAGTGGCCCAACGGGGCTTGCACTCAGGATCTTCTGGATCCCAAGCCGCTGCCCTCACCACTGCGCCAACACCAGGCTTACCAACAGTCATTTAATATAAAAGGTAAATCCACAGAAAAACTACTTACTACATTAAATGATAAAGAAAGTTATGTTTTGCATCAAAGGAACAAGACAATATTTATCTGCTGGGTTGAGAGTGAAGAAAATTCATGGGATTTTGAAATTTAAACAGTCATTGGTTAAAGAGGTATATTGATTTTAATACAAAAAGGAGAACAGAAGCAAAAACAGATTTTAAGAAGGACTTTTATAAATTAATGAATAATGCTGTATTTGGAAAGACTGGAAAATGTTCGGAATTGACAAAACAAAAGACTTGCTACATCTTGGAAACGGGCTTCAAAGTGAATTAATAGACCAAGTTTTGAGCGAGCGGAGGTGTTTTCAGAGAACTTTTGTGCTATTCATTTGAAAAAAAAGAGAGTATTGAAATAGATAAACCTATTTGTATAGGAACATCAATTCTTGACTTGTCAAAGTCATTAATGTATGACTATTACTATAATAATTTAAAATCAAAGTATAAGGATAATGTGTCATTGTTATACATGGATACAGATAGTTTTATATTAGAAATTAAAACAAGTGATGTATATGAGGATATGACTGATAATATTGATATATATATATATATATATATATATATATATATATATATATATATATATATATATATATATATATATATATATATATATATGATACAAGTAATTATAAGTCAGGTGATGTGTTGTTTTCATCAAAGAATAAAAAAGTTATTGGTAAGTTTAAAGATGAATTGGGTGGGAAGGTCATGAGTGAACTTATAGGATTGAGATCAAAGTCTTATGCTTTTACGTATATTGATAATAATAACATTTAAAGGTGTGATAAGAAGCTAAAGGGAATAAAGAAAAATATAATCAAGGAAACAACAAACTTTAAACATTATTACAACTGTTTAACCTTAAAGAAGGAAGAGCACAGAAAAATGAATACAATAAGAAGTTCTAAACATCAATTATATACATCAGAGATAAATAAGAAAGCATTAGGAGCTTTTGATGATAAAAGATAAATTTTAGAGAATGGAATCAATAGTCTCCCTTATGGTTATAAGTATAAGTGTTAAGATATTGGGTTGGGAATTTTCACAGGCTCCCGCCATCTTTTTACTGATTTTTAAATGATAGAACCAAGCAATAACCAAACCAAAGAGTGGAGATTTGTTTAAATGGGAAACATAAAGAATGTGAGAAATATCAAATAAGTCTTATTGAAGAAATAACCGGGGTAAAAGTCGATAAAACAAATAAGCAGACAAATTTAATTACAAATAAGTTGGAGGATGTTAAGAAAAAAAAAATATCCTTGAATGGACTGAAAACTTTGATGGTTATCAATTGAACAATGGAAAAACAATTTACTGCAATCTCAAAATATGTGGCTCAGGAGGTGGTCAAACAAGAACATTAAGAGAAGTTTATCATTTCATTTCTGCTCAACAAAGACACTTGTACCAAGAACCAAGTTCCAAGTTATTCTTTGTGACGAAACTCAATGGAAATGTTATAAGAAAATCAAGTTATTCCCTGAAGTAGAACATGGACAAATATTCATTGGTTCGCTCTGAGTGGAATGAAAATATAAAAGGGAAGAAGTGCTTTAAATCAGTAAGTCTCAATCTTTCAGTCTCAATTTTACATTTGCTTGTATGAGATTTATTTGAATTTATTTATTTATTTGAATAAATATTTGAAAGTATCCTAACCCCATTTATCCCATTTATCCTAACCTAACCCCATTTATTTGAATAAATATCCTAACCCCATTTATTTGAATGAGAGTCCCAGAAACCCCATTTATCATCTACTGTTGACTCAGCCTGTCATCCTTCCGAGGTCGGTGAAATGAGTACCAGTGTACCGGTGTAGGGGCACAGCATCAGCGGCATAGTTGTGCCCCAACAAAACGATCGCTGCCATACGCAAGAAGTAGAAAAGTCTGGAATTCCTCCCACCTAATGTTACCTCCGTATCTTCTGATCACCAGATGGAGTCATCAAATCCTCGCACCTTGTTCACAATACTCATTCTTACCGCCAAGGATGCATCGTTTATGACGCCGGTATTCTTCCGAGATTGGAACAGCAGAAGGCCACACAAGTTGGCAGTGTTGTTCGGATGCTTGAATTTAACAAATTAATGCCCACGCATGACCCGCATCTTTAGTTTATCACGCTCCACAGCATGTGGACAATTTTAAATAAATAGGCCAGGGATGATGGTGTTATTTTATATCGTGCTGTGGCAATGCAAAGAAGCACACTTATATTTGAGCTGCAACTTGTGGAATATTTCATGTTTACAAGCATCAAGACCTACCGATCTGATCTCTCTCTCCTGAAGGATGGCAGTGCATGGATAGTCACCAAAAGGACAACTCACTTCAGCTTCCTCACAGTTGAGGATAGTCCCCTTTAAACACTCTCTGAAAAATATAATTATATGACAGAAGTGATAAAAACATTATAAATACAGTAAACAAAAGCTGGTAAGCTAAAGGTCAAAAATGTGACTTCTGATGACCATTGGAGTCATTGCGTTGAGCGTTTCCGCTCACATTCTTAGCTTTTAAAACTACAAAAAGACATACGTTTGGAGAGCTCTTTTAAACTGCTACGTAACCGTGCTATTTTCATCAATTAATTATCTGAAATAAATACCACATTGCACATTAACTTAGAGCTTTGACCCGACACGTACCAATAATCCCAATGTCAAGGTTCACTAAATCAGTGGCATCTTCCCACTGCACACACAGAGCAACACTTGTGCAAAATTTCCAACTGGGACGACCATTGTCTCTCGATATTTAAATTTATTCATTAAACTGAACTCACAACTGAGGAACCAGTCAGCCAAGGGATACGACATTATGTGCGTCACTGACCGATAACGTGTTGTTGAAAATGCACCACAGTGTTGACAAAATAGGTTGGGAATTATTTTCGTGCGGCAATAGTTGGGCACAATAATCAAGGAAATTAATACACGAATGAAGAGCGAGAGAGACAGACATGGGGGGGGGGGTGGGGGGGGGACGAAGAACAGAAACCTGCAAGCAATATGGTTGGAACAAGCAGGGTCAATGGGAAGAAAACAAGAATGGGCGACGACGCAGGATGGCGGTACACCATCTCCATGAAGCCCTTGAGGGAAGAGAGGAATAAAAGCCTCGGGAAAATGGTTCCACAGATGGGAGAGACAAGGAACAAAAGAGTAGAGCCCCTTACAACCTTTGCCCCAAACCCACCTCACCCCTAACTTCACCCCCAACCCCGCACTCTCCCAGCTTCGCCCGATCCCAGGAGTAGCCTTGTATCCTACTGGCAGAGAGCTTGGCAAGCAATGCAGGAGGCCAGACTGAATGCCTGAGATATGATGAGAGAGATTGTCCTGACCTCTTCTGTGAGATTTATGACTTCCCGCCATTGCTGAGAGAATACTCGTAGAAGCAGCATATTCAGAGAAGAGTGAATAGGATGGAACTAAACTGATGGACAGAGAAAAGAATGTTTGAAAAAACAAAGGAAATGACATCAGCACCAAGGAGGGATTCCAAGATCTACTTATATTTAGAAGTAAGCTTACTGGTCTCCAGTTGAAAGGAGCCGCTTTGTTTTGGTTTCTTGTGGATGGGAATGATCTTTCCTGACAGACAGCAGGTGGCAAAGAAGCATAGGTTGAAGAATGTAGACAGAGGAGAAGCATGAGCAATGGAGACGCTGATGCCATCTGGGCCCGTCGCCGAAACAGGGTCGAGGCTAGCCAGAATTTTCTCTCCTTCGTCGGGTGACAAGGGCGTAGAGTGAAGTAGAAATTGGGTACAAGGGGACAAGATGGTTACAGGGTGAGATGGATTGGGTTCATACAATTTGGAGATGTTAAGATATTCTGCCTTATCTCAGGCAGGGTCTGCAGTGATGCCGTTTGAGGTGAAGGATGGGATGGAGGGTGAGCACACACCACCGAATGACTTGACAAGGCACCACCATCATTTTAAGGAAGGGCTCGTTGGAGAGTTCAGCCATGAGAATTACAACATGCTTTCTGGCTTGCCTCGGAATGAATTTGGGCGAAACTTGATGGACAAGTTGGGTGTGTGACATGGACAAGTGGGTGAGATTTTGATGAAGATCCGGGAGAATTGTTAAATTCCGAATTGAGAGTTAGGACCAAAAAAGATATACAACATGATACCTCAAAAAGTTGTGGACATATGACAAAACCTGGTGGATGAGTTGGGTTGGTGACAAGAACAAGCAGATTAAATTTTGCTTCAGGTATGGATGCAGATCCAGCCTATCAGTGGGCTACAAAATGTAAACTGTTATGTAAATAAAAATGTAAGGGCAGAGCCGGCTCCTACAAAAGGGACGAACAAGTTGGTCTTCAGTTGGGTTGGTTCAGAGTTCGGTTTTTTGGGTTGGTTCGAAGTTCAGTTTTGGTTGGTCTTCAGTTGGTTTGAGTTCGGAGTGAGCCTTCTGGTTCTTCGCGAGCTTGTAGTTCCTGCCTTGTTCTGCGATCCTCGCGCGAGCCCTGGGACCCCGTGCGCGAGCGCGGGAAGTCGCGCCGAACGAGCCGCGTCCGTTCCCCCCAAAACTCCGTCCGAGCTGTCGGGCGGACGACGCGAGCTACGCGCGGGACGAGCTCGGTGCGCCACGCCAGGAGGAGACAAAGGAGGGACACAAGGCTGCGGTCTCCCAAGGCTGGACGACGCGCCCAAGGAAGTCGAGACTTCCTTTTCTTTTGGAGTTTTGTGTAAATGTCTGTGGGTGGCGCCAGTCTTGTAAGTAGAAACTGTGTAAGTGTTGCTGTGTGTAAATAATCCCCTTTGATTCGGTTTTAACTCTTTCCTTGCTTTCGTTGCATTTTGACTGTATGGCTGTATTTACGTGCTTGCTTTGTGTTTGTGTGTGTGAATAAAGTGCTGCTTGTTGAACTGTTTTCCCGCTTCCCTTCGACTTTTCCTTTTATTGAACCTCCATCTTGCATCACGTAAGGGATTGATAGTGGGTTTAAAACGCCCGGTAATTAATCGGAACCGTCAAGGCCGACAATAACTCCGCTCAGTTATCCCTGTAATACGGAACGAACCGCTTAAGCGGTTCGTGTCCGGAGTCGGCCTGTGGCGTGGTACGATCGCCCGGTCGACCACTCGCGCAGGTACTTAGGTAGGTCGAATTTGGTGAGCAACCCTATCCTGCGCGGGTAGTCAATTGGCACGATCGTGGTGAGGTTAAACCCCCACCCGTGACTGGCTCCGGGCGA
>NC_140971.1:93331035-93433535 GCF_056783735.1 Eptatretus burgeri
CTATTTTTATTCTCCTCAGAACTTGGAACATTACAGCATTGACATTTAACACGCCCATCTGTGAGTTTAGGAAGTTAAGCAGCCAAATCGCACATATTTCTCTGTAGTTTTCTTTGACAACCATCTTCTTAGATCATCTATATGGATGTCGGCCTTCCTTTACGGTCTCAAAACGGTGGGACTGACAGAGAGACAACAAAAGAGGCTTCAGGCCTGCAACAACAACTGGGTCAGGAGGATTGTAGGAGTTAAGAGGGTGGATAAGAGGAGGATGGATGACCTGAGGGAGAAGATTGGTGTGCAGATGAGCTAGATGAGGAGATTGGTAAAAATGCCGGCTGAACTGGGCTGGACACTTGATGGGGATTGGGGAAGAGAATAGCAAAGACATTGGATAGGTTGAAGGAGCAAGGGAAGAAGAAGGGAGGTAGACCACAGCTGAGATGGGAAGATTGTGTGAGGAGGGATATCAATAAGGTTGGAGTGGTTGGAGAGTGAAGAGAATTGGTTGAGGACAGGGGGGGAAGTGGCGGAGTATTGTGGTCAAGGCAGGGAAGAAGATTGGTCGAAATGGACCTCGCCCCTTAAAAAAGGGAAGAGAAGGAGAAGAAGATGGATGTCGGAAATCACTGAACACAGCAAAATAGCAACATTGATATATCTCTACTTTAAAACAAGTGCAACGTCTACCGTATTGAAATAAACTGACCCTGGCTGTATCCCACAATTCCTTGCAGTAAACATGTGATGCAATTCGGTCTGGGGTCCAAGTCTGCTCTGTAATGGAAAAAAGAATTCTTTCAGCTAAGCTTCAACAATTAAAGCGAATTCTCTGCCACAGATATCACGTTATGGAGTTCATATCAACACTATCTCCCGAACAGAAATTCTAGCACATTTGTGAAACTACGAGTAACTAGATAACTGTTCGGTTTCGGTACGTCTTCGTGCCTTCAACAAAGCTGAGAGTTCACACCTGCAAAAAGTGTGCAGACATTCTCGCAATGTCACACCATCACCAACATCATGACGGAGCATGCAAATAGGGCAGTCAAATGGTGTCCGATTGCTCACGAGGTCTAATCTCTCCACTTGCATGATTAACTCGTAATTCTTGCAACGTTCTTCCTCCATCACCTAAAAAAAGACAATCAATTGGTTTTCTACACTTGTGTTCAGTGTGCATTCCAAAATTAGCTTCACACTGTCCAAATTACACCACAAAGATTAGTATAGTTAATTTAGGGTAGCAATTAGAGAACATTATGGTCACCTGAAGTCAAAAACATGTCGAAAAAGTTAAGCTTCAAATGGAGAAGCAGCATTTGAAGAGCAATCAACCTTATATGGAATTACTTACTGCCTCTACCATCGAAGGTAGACGGAGGTTACATTTCCACCGCTGTTCGTCTGCGAGCAGGATATCTCAAAAAGTTATGGACAGTTTCGGCGAAATTCGGAGGACAGGTTGGGAACGTGACAAGGATGAATTCATTCGAGTTTGGTGAAGATCCGGATCAGGATACGATAATTTCTTTTTCAGTGATTGTGCACCATTGAGAGACGGGGTCAAACACGATATAAAGGATGATATCTCAAAACGTGGTGGACGAGTTGGTCGGATGACAAGAACAAGCCGATTCGATTTCGGTTCAAGCCCGGATACAGATCCGGCCAATCAGTGGGATCCAAAATGGAAACTGTTCAGCCTGGTGGAGATATGTGCTCTACCGAGTGCTGTTCCAGTTTTAGAATTTGTTTTTTTAAGTTCGATAAATTTTATCACATGACGGAAGGTTGGGATTTACAATGGTGCACTTACAAGGCTAAGCTACAACTCCCCCCCCCCACCCAATCCCCTCTTTCATGTGGAGCATAGATAGCCAAGCCATCCTCACGAGGCAGGCACCCTGCCCCCGAGCACAAAGCCAAGAAAAGTGGTTTGAACACACAGGTCATTTAAAGACTGAAGTACGACTCGGAGGATAGGCCACATTTCAATACTCGAATCCAAAAAGTCCATATTTAATGGACTTCAATAGACTTGACCAGTCTTAGTCCACTGCAGGACAGATGTATCCCTTTGCATGCTTCATTCTATTCGATTCAGTGCAATTTGAGGCCATTGTTCTCTGATACATTTCATTTCTCCACCTGACCTCAGTCTACCTGTGCTTCTTCCAGGGCCTTCTATTGGTCATCCGTTTGAAATTTGTTGTCCACCGGTTGTCCATTCTTCTTGCTTCGTGTCCAGCCCAGTTCCATTTCAGTTTTTGTGATCAGAATGTTCGATTATTTTGTTTTGATGCCTGATCTATTAATGCATTTTCTTGTCCTGCGTGGTCACGCCAACATAGCACCTTTCCATTGCTCTTTGCGCGGTGATCAATTTTTGCAACATCTTCCTTATCAGAGACCATGTTTCACTGGCATGTGAAAGAATCTTACCCTCATCTTTTATCCACATGCAACACTTCACTCCATCAGACAAATAGCAGTCTCATAGTTCTTTATGGGGCACAGTAAGTGGTAAAGCTGAGCCCATCTTTGGATGCCAGCTATAAGTTACATTAAAATGCAGATTTGAATGATGCATGCTTGTTGGTGGGAATAAACATAAAGCTAAATGTTATAAATCTGTATTATGGAATTCCTTTCACCCCAACCATGTGTGTAAGCACTGGGAAAACTCTGAAATTCCTAAAATCCATTAACGCAAGATGAAACGCCTTTTGAGATGCCGGCAACTTGAAAAATGCGAAAGAATCGCATCTTATCTTTGATGTTCATATTTTATTTGTACCGGCTTGAGCACGCCTTGTGAATTGGTGAACGAGGTGAAAGCTCCAAAAAAAACAAAAAAAACGCAACAACCAAAATAAACTACACTCTCACCTTGTTGCACAATTGCAGGTTTGCGGATTCTTGTTCCTGCAGCCTCATTTCAGATTCACTGGGCTGGTAATCAACAGGCACTTTATACCCTGCAGGAGGAGCAGCACCACAAGCCTCACATCCTGGACGCAACGGCAGATTGACGAGGGTGCAGACCGGGCAAGGCCAGCCTACCTGCATCCCATTACAAGAGAATGAATGGAAAAAAAACAAAAAAAACAAGAGGATACAAAACGAAACTTGGACAAAGGAAGTGGCCATTTGTGCATTCTGGTTGTCCTGTATCCACATCAAATCAAATCAACTTGGTGGATAAATTTACTTAACCTCAACGTACTGAACTCATTCATTATTGCAATCAACCTGATTTCACTTTTAAAAATCGAACTGCGCATCAATGTTAACCTTGAGGCAAAGGAAACAGCCAGGGAGCCAGCATGTCATGGCCTCCTCATTTCATGAGAATTATAGGAACAAAAACATCCACAATCTCAATGAAAGCAAGACAACTCGTTTGATTTCCCTTTCGAGAGGAGGGTGTGCTCAGGAATGCTGCCTTCCCTGCAGGTGCTGTGGCACCAGGACGGCAGTTTTCGTTGGATTAGACTCCAACGGGAGAACAAATCCATGATCAAACAACTCACCGATGGGCCCCAAACACAGTTATGTGACAACATATTTACCGCATGGAATTGTGGGATATAACACTTCAGGAAAGATAGACCAGGCGTTTTCCTTCTATCGAAAGTATTTCGTGACCATGCAACATGTGAAATGCAAATACTGCTGATCAAACCATTTCAACAGCCAGAATACAAGCGCACGCACGCGCGCACATGCCATTCAGCCCGTCATGCCTGCGATATATATATATCTATATATATAATATATATATAGATATATATATATATATATATTATATATATATATATATATATATAGATATATATATATATATATATTATATATATATATATATATATATATTTTCTTTTCCAGGGGAGGGGGCATGGGCTTGGTTAAAAAACACACATCAACCACACAACACCCCTTGATGAGACCCACACCAACAACACTCTGTACACAATCACCCATCAATGCTCAAACTGGACATGGACACACAGCAGGATTAAAAACAAAACCTGTCAAAGAGAGGAGGAGCTCCTTGTGAGCCAACGGCCATCCATATCTCGTGCCCAACTGTGTCTGCGGACGCCCTCCAACAGTTGGGTTACTTCTTATTAGAAGGTTGGTGGCAGGATTTGCACTCCTGCCACCGTAAAACTTTTCATTCCGCAAAACATTCCAAAAGCATTAAAAAAAATCTGAAAACCCACTCCGTGGAAGTACCTCACGTGCAGCTTCCCTTCACAGGACAGTTCGCCGGATGACGGGATTGGGGCAAAGCCTTCGGGACCCCCAATCTTTGATGATAGGAGGGAAACCATGGGGTAACGTTCCCGGGTCAGATTGCGGGAGAGTGTGTCAGAGTGGTGCTGAGGTGTCATCCACCAGATGGCGATCTCCTTGGGTTAACCTGAGGTTGTCCCTTCGGGTGGGTGCCTGGAATGTCCTATCCCTAAGAGAGGGATGATCACCTGTCTCTGTTATCATCTGAGCTCAAGCGTTTGGAGATCAGAATTGCAGCACTCTCTGAAGTTCAGAGACCAGATTGCAGCGAGATAATGGTGGGTGGTTACACCTACTATTGGTCTAATCGCTCTGATGGTTACCATGCCGAAGGAGTTGCTGTAGCTGTGTCCAATAAACTGACTCAAATGATAATTGAGGTAACACCGGTCAACGAGCAGATTACGAGACAAAGGATTCGTCACTCCTTGGGTGTCATTTCCCTGGTCTCTGTATATGATCCGACTGAGGCGAGTGACCTCACCGTGAAGGACACATTCCCCGCCACGCTCGAGTCTGTGGTTGATCATTGCCCCAGGCGAGATACACTTCTTGTCTTGGGGGATTTCAATGCATCGACTGGAACTGAGAGGGATCGTTATGAGACGTGTGTTGGTCCCCATGGGTCAGGAATTGTGAACCAGAATAGCACCAAGTTCCTTGACTTTGCAAGAAGTCATGGACTTAGGGTGGCCAGTTCATGGTTTCAGCGCCCACAAGCTCATCGCTGGACTTGGTATTCCAATGCTGAGCTGTTCAGGGAGCTAAGGCGTAAAACTGTACGTGCACCAAGGGTGGACAAGGAGGCCTATGTGCGAGGAATCTGTGAGGGGGTAGAGCATCACCTGTGGTCGTGATTCTCGTCCTGCTTACAGGGGAATTCGTGCATTGCGTTGGTCCAAGCCCATCCCTCGGTGTACTGCAGTTATAGCGGAGGGTGGTGAGTGGTTGTTCCAGGCTGATCCACCAGCTGTCGAGTTGGACATCAGGGGTGTCACAACCCTTATTGCTAAACCTCCAATCAACTGTGGTCCATCTTCGTTTGTGGAAACAAAGGCTGCGGTGAACCGTTTGAAATCCAGCATGACATCCATGCTGAACTTCTCAAAGCTGGTGGAAATGCTTTACTCGTGTCATTGCATGCAGTTCTGTGCTCTGCCTGGAACACAGGCATCATCCCAACTGACTGGAAGAGGAGCTTGTTGTCCCTATCTGGAAAGGGAAGGGTGATCGCCAAGACTGCAACAACTACCGAGGGGTGACGCTGCTCTCAGTGCCGGGCAAGGACTTTGCTCGGATAATTATTGATAGGGTGCGCCACCATCTGCTTGAGCACCAGTGTCCAGAGCAGTCAGGCTTTACACCAAAGAGCACAACAATTGAACGTATCCTTGCTCTTCGTGTCCTCACCGAACACAGACGAGAGTTTCGGCAGGGGCTGCTTGCAACCTATGTTGATCTCTGTAAAGCATTCGATTCAGTGAATCGGGATGCCCTCTGGAGGATTCTTGGTCTTCGTGGGGTGCCACCAAAACTGATCGATCTGATGTCTGAACGCTACTCTGGTACTGAGAGTGCTGTGAGATGCGGTGGTACCATCTCTGACTTATTTCCAGTTGTTACTGGAGTTCGTCAGGGGTGTGTACTGGCCCCCACACTTTTCAGCACTTGTATGGACTGGATTCTAGGGAGGATGTCAGAGAGATCAAGCTGCAGTGCATCATTTGGGAATGTCAAGATCTCTGACCTTGATTTCGCAGGTGATGCAGTCATCTTTGCGGAGACTCTGGATATCCTTTTGGAGGCCATAGAAGTGCTGAATGAGGAGTCAGAGCCGGTGGGATTATGGGTTTCCTGGGTCAGAACTAAGATCCAGACTTTTAATGACATCTTGGATGCTGCTATCCTGTCTGTACCTGTTTGTAGTGAGGATGTTGAGGTCACGGAGAGATTCACTTACCTTGGCAGTGATATTCATATCTCTGCTGGCTGTGAGTCAGAGGTCAACAGATGTCTGGGTCGGGCCTGGGGAGTCATGGATTCACTGGACGATGGGGTGTGGCGCTGCCGGTCCCTGTGCGGGAGGACAAAAGTCCGAGTCTTCAGGTCCTTGGTGCTCTCACTCTTGCTCCATGGGTGTGAGACTTGGACTCTGACCATGGATCTGAGACGGAGACCTATTCCTTTGGTTCCAGGTCTCTTCGGAGAATACTTGGCTATCGCTGGTCAGAGTTTGTGTCCAACGAGCGGTTGCTGAGAGAGACTCAAATGAGATTTGTTACCTGCATAGTCCGTGAGCATCCGCTGTGGCTGTATGGACATGTGGCTCGTTTTCCTGATGCTGATCCTGCTCACCAGTTTCTCTCAGAGAGGGAGCCTCGTGAGTGGAGGAGGCCAATGGGCCGACCACATGCCTCGTGGTTGCAGCAGGTCGATCGGCATCTCAAAGAGATGGGGATGGGCCAGGCATCTGCTTGGGGGATGGCCAGACGGAAGCCCCTGGAGTACCGGCGGAAAGTAGACGCAGCGACGTGCTGCTCTGGCGCATGCTCCCATACCTGACCTGACCTGACTCAGCCAGATTGTAATCCAATTATCTACCTGACCAGCCACTACACAAGCCCTCACTTTAGCTAACAACCTCCGATGTGGTACCTTATCAAATACCTTCTTAAAGTCTAGATATACTATGTCCACTGCCTTTTCCTCATCCACCCAATCAGACACTGCTTCATTGAACTCCAAAAGATTTGTTAAACAGGAACTATCTTTGGTAAACCCATGCTGACTACCTTTAATTAGTTTGTATTTATTTAAATGGTTCCTCAATTAATATCTCCAACACCTTCCCCACAACTGAAGTCAAGCTAACAGGTCTAGAGTTTCCCAATTCTTCTCTGGATCCTTTCTTAAATAATGGAGTAACATTAAATAATGGTGGGCTTACTACAAACTGGGTTGAAAAGCAATCCTGCACGAAATATAGGAAATCCTCATCTACTCTGCCCTTTCCCTGTTCCTGGACCAAATCTTTCCCTGGCAAGTTAAAATCCCCCATTACCAATACTCTTCCCTCACCACATGCCCTTTTGGATTCTTCATGAACTCCTCTCCTTCCTCCTCTTCCTTCACACCCAGAGCCCTATAAAAGCATCCTTCCAGTATCTTACTGTTTTCACAATCTTTAATCTCTACCCATACAGAATCCTCAACATTAATTCCCTCCTTAATGTCACCACTTTATTTTTATGCAATGCTGTCCTTTACCAACATTGCTACTCTTCCTCCTATTCTCTCCTTCCTATCACACCGATACACCTTGTGGCCTTCTAATCCTGTGCTCCAGTTACTCTCCTCCTCAAACCATGTCTCACTCACTGCAACTCTCTCGTACTCCTCGCTATCTACGATGGCTTCAAGCTCTTCCATCTTATTATTTAAACTTCTGGCATTGGTATGGAATATATTTAACTTTTCCCTTCCTGGAATTCTTTTTTTTTTAACCTTGCCTTACACATCACAATTACATTATCAGTTCCTTCCTTAATACCTTCCCCACCCTCCGCTGACCGAAAAGAGCCTGAATTTCTTCCTCAATTCCCACTGCAAACCTTTCAGCCCCCTTTCTATTTAACATACGGCCATCATTCCGAAAACACTCCCTTTGTTCCCAAAATGATTCTCACTGCTTCTTCAATGCAAAACTTCCTCCCTACACCATTCTTCCAGCCATTGGTTTACATCTATCGCTCTGCTCATAATTTCTGTATAATTTTCTAATCTTGGGAGAATCCCAGAAAACATTGCTCCTCGGTGTACAGTGTTGGTATGCATTTCTGCCTCACTTTTCATGGTTGCTTTCTGCAGCGTCTTCGGCTGGAAGAGCATGGGAGGAGTCGATTTATTTTTATAATCCTAGTCACCTGGGTTTAATTGATTAGGTGAGAGCTAATTAACAGGTGAGAGATGTAGGTGGGTCTTCATTTTTAATTTGTATGTTGACTGTTTTTGACATTTACATCGGGTACATGCTTGGGAGCCTTGTTGATATGCATTTCTGCCTGTGCTGTCGCTGATGATTCACTAACAAGCGATGAAACCGGTCCAGCAGCTGTGGTGGTGTGTAGCATTGGGATTCTCATGTGTGTTGCATTTGTGAATGTCTTTACAGCTGTGGAGGAAAACTCTGGGAATGGTTTTTAACAGCAAAGAACTTACCTTGGGTAGTGTTTCACAGTTGCTTTGTGCAGCTTCCAGAAGAGCATAGGAGGAGTATATATATCCGGCGCTACCTGGCTAGGTAAGCTTTTCCGGTGGTTTTGGAATGTGTTGGCCAGTGAAAAGCTATGGAGTTATTGGCCTCATGGTGGTTACCTTTTGCCTGCAGACCGGCTGCAGCACTGCCTGACTTCACAATCCAATATACACTATATGGCGGCTTTTGTTGGTCTCAAAATGGACGAGAAAGCCAATGTGTGGCAACTTAACACCTTGCCCAGATTCTGAAATGCAGCACAAACACCCAAAATTTGTGGCCTCGAGGATCTACATTTTGGCCATGAAAGAATAACGTACAAACAAATACACAAAGGCTTGAAAATATTTGTAAGGTATGTGTGTTTGGTTCATTGCATGCCTCAGCATATATGTATGTTAACATGAACACATGATGTATCCACGAGAACATATCGGGTCCAATACATTTTGGAAATATCATGCTATACGGTACGAAATCGTTTTTGGCTTGATCTCTCAAAGGTGAAGAATCACTTTAAAAAATAAATAATTCTCGTATCCAGTTCCGGACTTAGATCTTCACCAAAATCGAATCAATTCGTCATGGTCACACGCCCAACCTGTCCACCAAGTTTTGTCCAAATCTGTCCACAAGTTTTTCAGATTTCGTGCTAAATATTGGTTTAGCCCGATCTCTCAATGGTGAAGAGTCACTTAAAAAAATTCTCGTCGTCAAATTCGGATCCGGATCTTCATCAAAATCTCATCAGTTCATCCTTCTCACAAACCACACCTGTCCACAACTTTTTGAGATATCCTGCACACAAACACAAACAGACAAACAGACAAACAGACAGAGAAGGGTGAAAACATAACCTCCTTCACCTTCGGTGGCGGAGGTAAAGATTAATAGTCGGGGTGCCAGAGCCCAGAAACTTGGAGAGGGGTAGTCATGAAAGAACACTTTTGTCCAAGATGTTTTTTTCGTAGATTGGACCTTGGCGCACATGACTGGGGTGGCCTGCTCAGCCAACTCTCTTGCAAAAGTGCTCATCTGGCTCGATTTATCATGCGTCACCATGACGAAATTCGGCCCAAAAATTAGGGGAAGGGGAAATGGAATTTGTTATTTGAACATGTTCCTATTGTTGTTTACCAACATTTTAGGTATCAGAAGAAAGGGTTTGGGCTGGGCTACAATTTGGTCGTAGAAACATTTTGATGGGGTCACTGAGTGCAGGTTGAGGGGTCAAAAGGTCACGCTCGGAAGGGTCAGGTGAAAATCTGAGGGCCGTGGGTATAAATGGAACTGCTGTACCCAAACCAATAAATATAAATGAATGACACAAACATAAATTTCAGAGTACTATATAACAAAGTTTTTGAAAATGAAGCCATGCAAGGTGGATACAGAGAATTTGAGAATTAACCCCTTTATGTCTATGAGCAGAATCGCAAAAATGGCAAAAGTCGGCTTTTTCTCAAAAAAGTTATTATTCGCTAATTACTTGACCAAACATGACGAGACATTGTCAGAAGGTAGAAGTGTCAGACCAATTTCAACCTATTTACCCCTTTAGTTGCATATATTAACCCCTTCTGGATGTTTCATATTAACCCTTTGGGTACGTTTACTAGTTTCTACCTCCTTGCTTTAGAGTAATGAAAAAAATTCAACCCAAGCCCTTGGCAGTGCATAACACTGAAAGCTGTTTAGACATGGGGTTTAATAGACTTATGAACCAGCTTGTGAACCAGCTATTTTAGCTACAACGTCCGAGCTGTCCACCCTACAAATGCCAGTCAGGTACACTCGTTCACATTATCAGTATAATTCAACACATTTTCAGTATTATTTTCAATATCGGTATACACCATTGTACACCTTTACCAACCAGTACTCAAAGACGATTATTGAAAGAATGGGATACCATTTATAGTAACACTAATTCGATCACTTTTGGCTAAAATCAGTAAACATACTGATGAGAGTACATGTACAATGTATTAATTAGGTTGACTGATCAGCTGATGTCGATGATGATGATGATGACTGATGATGAATCATGGATCTGGAGCAATATGTTCATGTTCCTAGAATATCTTCATTCTTCTCTTCCATAAGCGTGCACATCAGTGGATCCCCACAGCAGTTACAAGCCATGGTGCACGACACTTTGGCCTTTCGGCAAGGGCAATGCGATCTGCATTTGTCTTTGCGGAATTTGCATCTTGTTGAGAGAAGGCTTGGTTTGGATGGCTTTGTCATTAGAGTAGCCAGCAGGTATCCTTTCTTGGTATTCCTACCAAAGTCTGTAGGATCCGGCAGCAACGGATTTGCCAGCGTGGCACGTTTCCAAAGTAACATTTGGTACAGAGCCCTCATGATGTGAAATTGAAATGCGTCGGTGGCAATGATCGGAGGTCAGATTTCTTTGTTTGAAACAGATGACATCGTAGCTCATCCATAGATCCAGAGAAGTCCTTTTTCCCATATAGTGCGTAGATGTATTTCTGTGCGGACTCTGATATTTCAATACGCTCATGCTCATCAGGAATTCCATACTGTGCAACTGGCTCAAGGATCTTTCCACAGTCCAATGCCACTTTCAATGCACGTTTTTTTCCACAATGGAAAATGTAGCTGACTGTCACAGCCGGTGATTGCATATGCCGAGAGTAAAGACGAACTTGTGGTATTTGTATAATTGCTTGTCAGAAATCTGGAAATAACATGGCATGGAATGAAGATGTTCTGCTTCTGCATCCAGAGTTCCTCTAAGCCTTGCACCCTCGAAACACGGTAGATGCCTATCATCAAGATATCTGTGTCTGTGGCTTGGATGACTACCCTCTTGCATCCTTGTTCCTTTGCTGAGTATGCAATGTGAGCAAAGATTCGTGTATCAGCCTCCTCGTGTTCATCACATCCCAAGCAATCAAGTTCCGACGTCCCATGATTTGTCAACATCGTGGCTGGTCCCTGAGTCATGCCCCCCAGTATCAAGGTGCATCCCACTGGTATTCCCTGGTGATTTGTCATCCATGTCGTTGAAAGGTACTGTTGGAGATGTTCCTTGTTTTCATGGTTTGAGACAAAACCCTTCCATGATGGGAGCTGTAGGTTGTCATGAGGGATGAAGGTTTTTGTCTTTTTTGCCATTTTGCTTCTTCGCATTCTCTCCTCAATATTCAAGCTTTTCTGAGGGATGACATTATAGCGATCACCAACAACATGGACAATCTGACAATCCTTTGGTCTAAGACGCAAGATCTTTTCAAGGTACTTTGCTGATAGCTCTTCGAATGTAGTGCTCTCAAGTTCCTGATAGCGCTGAACGAAGGCCATAAGGTCAATGAAATAGCCTGTCCCTGACTCTACATTTGGCAGTTGCTCAAGTTCCTTCCATCGAGATCCAATCGTGGCCTTAAGCATTGTGGCATAATCAGACTTGTTGCCCTTTCTCATTGAGAAACCCGATGGATGTAGCTCGTCTAGTGTGAAAAGAGAACTGGGATATTCTGCCCACTCATGTGAAAAGGCGTCAACTTTCTCTTTATGTCCTAGGCTTTCAGCAAAGCAGAGGTTGTGGACGACAGAACTCTCTTCAATGTAAAGTTGTTTCGTTTGCTGAAGTGTTGATTTCTTTTTCGCCTTTTTAACGAACGTCTTCAGTCTAACAGGCTCAACTTTTACAGGGGGGGAGGGGAGGGGAGGTCAACAATTCAAAATTTTATTCCATTATACCCATTTATTTACAGAGCATGATAACATATATAGGCCTACTACGAGTAACATAACAATGATGTTACAATTAACATCAGACATGGCAAGAGTAGACATTTTTTTCAGATAAACAATGAACTGAATGCCTCTGTCCTAATGAGCTTCCGTAGATTTCATGAAAAAACACACGATTCATGAAGCCCAGATGTAGTCTACAATTAGCACAGCAAATCTATGATTACATGACTTCAATTTCTACTTTACATTTCTAGGCCAGCTGCATAATCTCCTCACATGCCTTCGGCCTACATGATCAGAGTTTACAAGGCCCTTGGGTGTTTGGTTATCTTGGCTTCAAGTTCAAAGTCAGAGATGACACGCTTGAAGGCACAACATCCCTAATCTGTGCATCCAACTCAAGATTCTGATCATCTAACTCAAGATTCATGGTGTTTGTATTGTTAAACAAATTACCTTAAACTTCCTCTATTATTATGTATCATCAGTTCAATATCATTTTGATGATGTTATTGGATATGATGGATTAAAATCAATTTTTCTGTTGCATGGCTGAAGGTCATGAGGAGATCAATTTCACACCTCCAATTAATGAAGAGCTCTTTGTTTTAAAAAGTATGGTGTCTCATTGGGACAGCAAATTCTCACTTGGGTTAAAATGATATTGTAGGCATAAAACTTACCTTTAGCCAAAGTAAATGGTAAAATAGGTAGAAATTGATCAATTGATACCTTCTGACAATGTCTAGTCATGTTTTGGTCAAGTAATTCGCGAATAATAACTTTTATGAGAAAAAGCTGACTTTTGCCATTTTTGCGATTCTGCTCATAGACATAAAGGGGTTAATTCTCAAATTCTCTGTATCCGCCCAACATGGCTTCATTTTCAAAAACTTTGTTATATAGTACTCTGAAATTTGTGTTTGTGTCATTCATTTATATTTATTGGTTTGGGTACAGCAGTTCCATTTATACCCACGGCCCTCAGATTTTTACCTGACCCTTCCGAGTGTGACCTTTTTACCCCTCAACCTGCACTCAGTGACCCCATCAAAATGTTTCTCCTACCAAATTGTAGCCCAGCCCAAACCCTTTCTTCTGATACCTAAAATGTTGGTGAACAACAATAGGAACATGTTCAAATAATGAATTCCATTTTCCCCTACCCCTAATTTTTGGGCCGAATTTCGTCATGGTGACACATGATAAATCGAGCCAGATAAGCACTTTCGCAAGAGAGTTTGCCCGAGCAGGCCACCCCAGTCATGTGCGCCAAGGTCCAATCTACCAAAAAACATATAGGACAAAAGCATGTTCTTTCATGACTTCCTCAATCTCTTAAGCACATTTCTGCACCTTGGCACCCCTACTATAAGTAATAAAGGCAGTCACCTGTTGGGGGGCAGCTGCAGCAGAGTTGCATTGTTGATTGTCCTCCAGTCTGTTGCTTTCTTCCCCACATCTTCGATCTGGAAACATTACACAACAGGCACATCATTCATGGCAGGACACCAAATATGCAAGGAGATCCAATAAAAAAATATTAAAAAAAAATAAAAAGAAAACAACACACCAGCCAACAGCTTTTAACAAAGTAATAAAATATATTATTAAAACCTGCTTGAACGATCACAGAAGCAAACAGGTTACTTGCAAGGTATTTATAAAATGGCTTCACGCATTCCATCACTTGTTACCAAAGTGTCCATTGTTCATGTAATCGGTACACACACTATGTCATCGGTACTGCACTTGCAAATATCTCCAATAGGGAGACCACTTACACCTAATCCTGCAAACACGCGTTACAGCTTGCGAACAGAATGCATTGTTGGTGTGTTGGTTCAACCCCTTTCTTGCCCGAAACAGAATGCAGGCTGAAGTTGGTCCAAATGTGAAGGAGGGGGAAGGGTTCGGAAGTACTGAGGAAAGGGGAGAAATGTCGGTGGGTGTGTGAAGTGGTTGGAACCACCAGGTTATTGGCTCATACAGGACAGAGACTCGTGCAGGCAATTAGCGGCTCATGGAGGGAATAAGCACCTCGTTCAGACAGAGGCACGAGCAGGCAATTAACCTCTCGCTCAGACAAAGTCTTGAAAAAGCAACCAGCATCTCACTCGGGCAGAGCCCCACTTCGGCACGGTGGCTCCTCTCTGGTGGCTGTGCTTCACATTGTTCTCTCGGTGGTTCTGCTCCTGTGACTCTCCATGTTTCTCGCTGGCAGTTCGGCACGTTCACTCGAGCCCCTCTTCTTTATCGGAGCATGTGCAGGCGTGCCTCGAGGTCCCTCCTGCTTGCTCGTGTCGCTTCCTCATCGATGATGGCTCGTCGATTCTTCGAACACCTTCCAGAATGATCCACTCCTGATGCTGTGACTACGCTATCCTTTCTGGAAGGATCGACCCTTACATGTGCATGCTGTCATGTGCTGGGTTTTGCAATGTTCATGTACTGTGTTTTTTTGGAATGAAGGGTTTCCATAAATGTGAAAAATAAAATAATCTCTCCACTTTTGCCAGTTTATTGTACCTCCTGAAAGGTTTACTCATGTGGGATTTACAGGATGATTATGGGATGATTAGAGGTGAAGGATTCTGAAGGGAGGGTGTGAAGTGGAGGTTGAGAGATGAAATGATGAAGGATGTGAGATGAAGGGACGAACAGGTGGTTTTAAGTGAAGGGAGGGAAGTTTCTCAAGCGGGTTTCAGAAGTTGGGAGGTGGAGGTGTGAAGCGTTGCTGGTAATAGTAGCAGGAAAGGTGAAGATGATGCACGGCAGGACACAGAATACTGAATGGTTACTGGATAGAAAGCCCGATGAAGAGGGGAAAGTCCGAGCTAAGCCCACACAATGCATTTGCCCTTTATCTCTCTAATCTAAGAATCTAAATTAATGATATAACTTGCACTGGGAACCTGTGTGTCCCTGGGTACTTTAGGGGTCCATGTCCATAACCGTCACAGTGTGTGTGTGTGTGTGTGTGTGTGTGTGTGTGTGTGTGTGTGTGTGTGTGTGTGTGTGTGTGTGTGTGTGTGTGTGTGTGTGTGTGTGTGTGTGTGTGTGTGTGTGTGTGTGTGTGTGTGTGTGTGGACATATATATCATGGAATACGGGAGTACTCGATATAGAGGGATGATACGGGGAAAAAAACATGGCCACCCATTCAAATGTGGACACAATGATACGCTCATAGATAACAAGAGAGTGAAGTCAAAAGCATTTAAAAGCCAAAACTTATTCTCGAGCATTTTCTGAACTAGAAAGACCTGATAAGATGCCAGAATACATAGCTAAAGTACCACATAAAGTACCAAAGGATTATGTCTCTGTGGCAATGATGTACAGACATAATCCATGGCGATGCTCACCATAACAGTCAAGAGGTGCGTCTGATGTATAAACGACGAATGTGGTCATCATTGGTTAGATATTTTATCGGTATGCCGTCTTGATGAGGGCAAATAAGACCGAAATCCCGATAGGTGGCTCCGTTTGATGGTTAACTGATGTTGACCATGTAATCTTTGTCTGTTTGACAAAGTCGCTGGAACAAGGCCTCAGAGTTGGAGGTGAAGCTTTGGTGTAGGACTATGTTCAATAGAGATTGGGGGAGTGCTCGGAACACTCCGTGTGTGCGTGTGTGTGTGTACACACACACACACACACATATAATTATGTCAGTGTGTCTCCTCCATAACTCCAAAACCATGAAACCTAACATAAAACCTGGCAGCCTGAAACTTTGCATACATACTTTAGTTTTCTCCTTCATCAGGCACATCCTCGGTCATCACTCCCTATGGGGTCTTGAGTCGCATCTGAGGTAACCTCGCTTGGGTCTGAAGCCACCACGAGTTTTGGCCTGCTCAACCATGCCATGACTTGGAACAGGCCGCAACGATTTCTCAACGATAAAGTATTTTTTTCCACTTTCCTCACTCATATTATCGAATGCCTGTTCATCATAGCTATGAATCGCTGTATCCATCGCTTTTGTAAGTACTCTTGTTTGCAAATGAGGAGCTCGGAGCGATTTCATGCATTATAATATACCATTTTCCACGATCTACTCTCACAGACTAATTTAAATATATCATCGAAATGTTATTTCGTTTTTGAGGATCGGATATCATCCGTACTAAACAAGTGGCGAAATCTGTTGTGAAATCTGATAATTTACAGACATAACGAGTCTTATAACCAAGGCAATATACCTATTTACTTTCAGCAAACAAGGCTATGTTCCCTCCTTCTCCATAGATACACAAGAAAATGTGAAATTTCCAAAGCATTAAACATCTTTTTTCTACTGTTTGGAGAATTGTATTGTGTGAACAAAAAATTTAGCAACATAACAAAATTAACCAGCGTCATTTAGTTGTATTATTCAAATGCATTCACTGCGAGACCTCGTGCCCTGTCCCCCAGCAGAACAGCCTATCCATAGTGTCTGCCAGATCTGTGCCTATATTTTCGCAGGTTTCACGAGGTGCACCACAGGGAAACAAACCAAATCTGGAAAAAAACGGATGTTTAAAAAAAAAAAAGTTGTAAAGTTTGCGCGGACCCCGAACCGATGTACCATTTGACACATGCACAGACGAGCAGGCAAAAGCTTAAGCCACTTGCCAGTTGCCATTGTCGACAGCGGCACCGCGCAACATCATTCTGAGCGAATCGTTCACTCACTGCGGACGCTTTTGCCATGCCACGTCATTCAGAGCGAGCGGCTCGTGCCCCGTCACCCTCAGCGAGCGGCTCGTTCCCCGTCACCCTGAGCGAGCGGCTCGTGCCCCGTCACCCTCAGCGAGCGGCTCGTGCCCCGTCACCCTCAGCGAGCGGCTCGTGCCCCGTCACCCTCAGCGAGCGGCTCGTGCCCCGTCACCCTCAGCGAGCGGCTCGTGCCCCGTCACCCTGAGCGAGCGGCTCGTGCCCCGTCACCCTGAGCGAGCGGCTCGTGCCCCGTCACCCTGAGCGAGCGGCTCGTGCCCCGTCACCCTCAGCGAGCGGCTCGTGCCCCGTCACCCTCAGCGAGCGGCTCGTGCCCCGTCACCCTCAGCGAGCGGCTCGTGCCCCGTCACCCTCAGCGAGCGGCTCGTGCCCCGTCACCCTCAGCGAGCGGCTCGTGCCCCGTCACCCTCAGCGAGCGGCTCGTGCCCCGTCACCCTCAGCGAGCGGCTCGTGCCCCGTCACCCTCAGCGAGCGGCTCGTGCCCCGTCACCCTCAGCGAGCGGCTCGTGCCCCGTCACCCTCAGCGAGCGGCTCGTGCCCCGTCACCCTCAGCGAGCGGCTCGTGCCCCGTCACCCTCAGCGAGCGGCTCGTGCCCCGTCACCCTCAGCGAGCGGCTCGTGCCCCGTCACCCTCAGCGAGCGGCTCGTGCCCCGTCACCCTCAGCGAGCGGCTCGTGCCCCGTCACCCTCAGCGAGCGGCTCGTGCCCCGTCACCCTCAGCGAGCGGCTCGTGCCCCGTCACCCTCAGCGAGCGGCTCGTGCCCCGTCACCCTGAGCGAGCGGCTCGTGCCCCGTCACCCTGAGCGAGCGGCTCGTGCCCCGTCACCCTGAGCGAGCGGCTCGTGCCCCGTCACCCTGAGCGAGCGGCTCGTGCCCCGTCACCCTGAGCGAGCGGCTCGTGCCCCGTCACCCTGAGCGAGCGGCTCGTGCCCCGTCACCCTGAGCGAGCGGCTCGTGCCCCGTCACCCTGAGCGAGCGGCTCGTGCCCCGTCACCCTCAGCGAGCGGCTCGTGCCCCGTCACCCTCAGCGAGCGGCTCGTGCCCCGTCACCCTCAGCGAGCGGCTCGTGCCCCGTCACCCTCAGCGAGCGGCTCGTGCCCCGTCACCCTCAGCGAGCGGCTCGTGCCCCGTCACCCTCAGCGAGCGGCTCGTGCCCCGTCACCCTCAGCGAGCGGCTCGTGCCCCGTCACCCTCAGCGAGCGGCTCGTGCCCCGTCACCCTCAGCGAGCGGCTCGTGCCCCGTCACCCTCAGCGAGCGGCTCGTGCCCCGTCACCCTCAGCGAGCGGCTCGTGCCCCGTCACCCTCAGCGAGCGGCTCGTGCCCCGTCACCCTCAGCGAGCGGCTCGTGCCCCGTCACCCTCAGCGAGCGGCTCGTGCCCCGTCACCCTCAGCGAGCGGCTCGTGCCCCGTCACCCTCAGCGAGCGGCTCGTGCCCCGTCACCCTCAGCGAGCGGCTCGTGCCCCGTCACCCTCAGCGAGCGGCTCGTGCCCCGTCACCCTCAGCGAGCGGCTCGTGCCCCGTCACCCTCAGCGAGCGGCTCGTGCCCCGTCACCCTCAGCGAGCGGCTCGTGCCCCGTCACCCTCAGCGAGCGGCTCGTGCCCCGTCACCCTCAGCGAGCGGCTCGTGCCCCGTCACCCTCAGCGAGCGGCTCGTGCCCCGTCACCCTCAGCGAGCGGCTCGTGCCCCGTCACCCTCAGCGAGCGGCTCGTGCCCCGTCACCCTCAGCGAGCGGCTCGTGCCCCGTCACCCTCAGCGAGCGGCTCGTGCCCCGTCACCCTCAGCGAGCGGCTCGTGCCCCGTCACCCTCAGCGAGCGGCTCGTGCCCCGTCACCCTCAGCGAGCGGCTCGTGCCCCGTCACCCTCAGCGAGCGGCTCGTGCCCCGTCACCCTCAGCGAGCGGCTCGTGCCCCGTCACCCTCAGCGAGCGGCTCGTGCCCCGTCACCCTCAGCGAGCGGCTCGTGCCCCGTCACCCTCAGCGAGCGGCTCGTGCCCCGTCACCCTCAGCGAGCGGCTCGTGCCCCGTCACCCTCAGCGAGCGGCTCGTTCCCCGTCACCCTCAGCGAGCGGCTCGTGCCCCGTCACCCTCAGCGAGCGGCTCGTGCCCCGTCACCCTCAGCGAGCGGCTCGTGCCCCGTCACCCTCAGCGAGCGGCTCGTGCCCCGTCACCCTCAGCGAGCGGCTCGTGCCCCGTCACCCTCAGCGAGCGGCTCGTGCCCCGTCACCCTCAGCGAGCGGCTCGTGCCCCGTCACCCTCAGCGAGCGGCTCGTGCCCCGTCACCCTCAGCGAGCGGCTCGTGCCCCGTCACCCTCAGCGAGCGGCTCGTGCCCCGTCACCCTCAGCGAGCGGCTCGTGCCCCGTCACCCTCAGCGAGCGGCTCGTGCCCCGTCACCCTCAGCGAGCGGATCGTGCCCCGTCACCCTCAGCGAGCGGCTCGTGCCCCGTCACCCTCAGCGAGCGGCTCGTGCCCCGTCACCCTCAGCGAGCGGCTCGTGCCCCGTCACCCTCAGCGAGTGGTTCGTGTTCCCGCTTCCTCATTGGTCCACATCTGAAGTGGGCATGTCCACGACACAGATTGTGGAAAATGCCACTGTTTCTGAGGAAACTTTCACGGCAGCACCCACGACGGCTTTGACACCATAGGAGTCCTGTAGCCCCTCCCTTGTGTGCAAACCTTCTCTGTACAGTCTCCATGGTATCCTGCCTGCGAGATGTGCCGCAACCCACCATGGAGGGGAAAAGCATTGCACTTCATGGTACAAACACCCTCGTCCAATGCAGTGAAGAGAATCCGATCGGCCCGAAGGATTAATGACCCAATAAAACAATGTGCGAATGGAGTGAATATGGACCCCCACCCCCCTCCCCAAACCCGAAAACAAGGAGCAAAGGTCTACCTACACAAACTCATGGGATAACTCATCCTCGGGTCTCCGACGTGTACATGTATTCTCACTCTGGGGTACATTTCCAAAACAGTCACAATATTAAAACAAATTGAAGCATATTAAAAGGCAATCAAAATATTGTGCACTGCTCCTTCCCAATTCCACATCCAGGTGATGCATAACGCCATCACTGGGTGCCGAAGGAAGGGAGTACTCAGTTTTCACTCCGTTTGTTTGTTTGTTTGTATGGGCGATATCTCAACCCTCCTTTGATCAAGGATGCTGAAATTTGGAGACAAAAGTGAAGATGTGCTTTGGCGAAAAAGGTATTTTTTTTTCAATCAATTGATTGATTGCATAATTATTATCGATTTTTTAATTACTTATTAATTTTATTTCTCATCCTTGCAATATCTCAAGCACCTTTTGAGCTATGAAGCTAATATTTGGACACGACGGTGAACAAGTTATTTGGCTCTTAAAGGTATTTTTCAATTATTGATTAATCAACTGATTTAATTTTTCGATTAATGACTTAATTTTCAAAAAGTTACAGAATCTGATGAAACAGTGGTGGTTTAGGTATGCTATCAGCCAATTGATTAAGAAATTAATTATTTTATGATTATTTATTTCTTGTAATTATGCAATTAATCAATCACTTATTGCACACCGCTCCCTCCCAAATTCCGACTCCATGTGCTGCAAGGCAGCATCGTCGGGGCGCCTCCCGCGGTGGATGATCGTTTTTTATTTATTTGGCATGGGGGCGGTGTACTTTGAATGTACCGCGACTTGTTTAAGAAAGTGTTTGGTCTTTGGATACTTTATCGTTACTTGTTTAAGAAAGTGTTTGGTCTTGGGATCTTTGGATACATTAACGATCAGAACAAAACAAATTCTTAATCTCACCAGATTGTTTTGGGCTGGCATGGGACAAAATGGATTTCTCCCCAGTGGAATCCTCAAGAAGTGCAAGCTGATCTCGGTGTAATTCCTCCTGTGTAAGGCTTGCCTTGCTAGCTGGAATAAGGTACAGAAACACTTCCTTGCTGGCATCTGGAACCAACTTTTCAAGTGTGTGTCCATCAGAGACAAGCTGCTGGGAAAAAATCCACCGCTGAACCTTTGGGTGGATCCCGTAGTCCTTGAAAACCTGCACAACACAAAACATTGAACTGAAAATCAAAAGTCTATTACAGAATAAATTGTGCAAATATTTTTTATAGAGGCTCTAAGGCTCATGGAAGAGCTGTGACAAATCGCGCATGCCACACACAAAGACAGAAAGATACATCAGACACCAGACTGGACTTTCACATAAACACAGCTGCTGAGCATGAAGGACATGACATCACTCCCCCAGTGCACTCTGGGAACCAGCAACATCGTCTTTTTGGCATCATTTTTCTCTCCACAGTTAGAGCACTCTCTCTGCCATTCCAGACCAGCCGAAGAAGCCAGTTGGGAGATAAAGCTAACATGTCCCAAAAACCTGTTCTGCTGCTCTTGCACTTCACCTCTCTGCCCTTGTCACCCTATAATTTGCCGAGTCATATTCCAACCACTTGGAAATCAGCCAAAATCACTCAGCCAACAGCCCAATACATTTTTGAAATATCATGCTGTGTCTCGTTTTTGGCCCCGTCTCTCAATGGTGAAGAATCACTTTAAAAAGTAAAAAAAATCCTCGTATCTGAATATAGATTTAGATAGTCACCAAAATCTAATCAATACATCCTTGTCACACACCTAACCTGTCCACCAAGTTTCATCTGAATCATTCCACAGCTTTTTGAGATGATTTTTCAAGTTTGACCTTGAGTTGACCTTTGACCATTGACCTCTTGACCTCAAAAATAGTTGTTTTCCAAGTTCAGTGACGCAATATGCAAATCTTGTTCAAATTTCAAGTCAATCGGATGAAAAATGACGATTTTAGAAATTTGTGGATTAGAAATTCTCTCCGCACTTGGAGCACTCTCTCTGCAATTCCAGACCAGCCGAAGAAGCCAGTTGGGAGATAAAGCTCACATATCCCAAAAACCTGTTCTGCTGCTCTTGCACTTGCCCTCTCTGTCCTCGTCACCCGATAATTTGCCGAGTCATATTCCAACCACTTGGAAATCAGCCAACATCACTCAGCCAACAGCCCAACACATTTTTGAAATATCATGCTGTATATCGTTTTTGGCCCCGTCTCTCATTGGTGAAGAACCACTTTAAAAAGTCAAAAAACCATTGTATCTGAATCCAGATTCAGATCGTCACCAAAATCTAATCAATTCATCCTTGTCGCACACCTAACCTATCCACCAAGTTTCATGTGAATCATTCAACAGGTTTTTGAGATATCCTGCACACAAACAGACAAACAGTGGTGAAAACAACCTCCGTTCACCTTCGGTGGGCAGAGGTAAAAAGGTGGAAAAACTGATTCTCTTAACTGCAGACCAATTCGCTTACTTCCAAGAATCAGCAAGGTCATGGAATCCATCGCAGTTGATATGAAATTCTTCCTTTTCTCCAATGACCTCATCTCAGATCATTAATTCAGATTCAGACCTGGTCACTCTACCATGGAGATGCTCCTTCGACTCTCCCAACAATGGATGGAGGCCCTTAATGTCAGAAATGAGATCACAGCTGTCTCTCTGGACACATCTCGAGCTTTCGATAGTTTTGAATACAGTCTTGCTCTCCAAACTCTCTGACTATAGCATAGAAGGCCAACTTCACTCTTGGGTTACTTATTTCCTCTCGTCTCATAACCAGCATGTGGCTCTCAATGGAATCCTTTCATCTCCTCTCCTCTCCTATGTCATGGCTGGAGTGCCCCCAAGGCAGTGTTCTCAGCCACTTCCTATTCCTAATTTTCCTCAATGAGCTCTCTCACTCTCTGGAAAATCCTCTTTATCTCTTTGCTGATGACTCCACCCTCTACCATGACATTCCTCATCCTTCAGAATAGTTCTTCCCCCTCTTTAGACTTTGATAAATATCAAAAACTGGTCAAACACCTGGCATATGTCTTTCAATCCCAAGATCCTCCTGAGAAATCCCTCACTCTCACCCTCTCTCTCTCCAAAAGGACAGTAGGGCAAATCCTTCCATTTATCTTCTCAACAACCCTCTCGACAAAATTCAATCACTCAAACTCCTGGGTCTCACTCTCAGCACTGATCTTTCTTGGGCAAACCACATTTCAAAGTTGACCTCCAAAGCCAGTCACTGACTGACTGGGCATCCTCCATCATACAAAGTCCTTCTATTCCTTGGCACACAACTGAACTCCTATCCACATACAAGGCCTTCATCCACAGCTTGATGAATTCCTGCTCTCCGCTCAGGGCTAGTGTCCCTGCCGCTCACACCTTGCTGAGGTTGACTCCCTAGAAACTAAGACCTTCATGATCATTGGAATCTCCTGTGATGAAGCTGAGTCTATGGGCCTATCACTTCTCCATTGCAGACAAGATCTTAGTCTCTATGTCTTCTCCCACCTCCTTTCTGGTCTTGCACCCTCTACTCTTTCTGTGCTTTGCCTTCTCCCACCCCCCAAAGGTTTCTGCAGGGCACACACGGTCCACCATCAACCCCCATCAGGTGAAACTACTGAAATCCAGGATCACTCTCACCTCCACTCATTTGTTCATCTTTTTTCCCACCTGTGGAATCAACTTGCACGTCACATTCTTCCCTCCAAGTCTTCAAGACAGCTGTTCACCACCATCTCAGATCACCCCCAATCCAAAACAATGATCTCTTCAACCCTCAATAACCCCCACCGCAATCCCTCGTCCTTCCATTTTTTTCAGTATTCCCTCCAGGGTTTCCTTCTATATCCATCTTGTCCAAACCATGTATCCTCTCCTGCCCCTCATTCTTCCCCACACCCATTGTTTGTCCAAGTCTGTCTCTGTCTTGGCCTTCAATTCTACTGTTGGTGTTTCCCCCCCCCCTTTCTCAACTGTTCCTTTTGTCCTGTTGTATCCTCATCCGATCAGTGTGCAGACCAATGCTATCTCTTCCACGAGCCTTGACTTTCTATTCAAAAATAAAAATTAAAAACAAGAAAAAGACATTGTACAGAGCACAATACTTGCAAAATCCACCCCCTCTCCAAAGCTTGGTGTTGGCTTAATGGTTAGGGTGGCGGGCTTTGGATCCTAGGGTCCTGAGTTCAAATCCCGCTCAGCTGTTGAATTAATACCAGGTGGGGTTAACTCGGCCTGTCATCCTTCCGAGGTCAGCAAAATGAGTGCCAGCTTGCTGGGATACTGTGTCAGAGTGGTGACCTGTCCAGGACTGTGCCCAATAGCCAAGGAGACTGCTTAAGCAGCACCAACGCTCTGCACAGAGTATGGTCCCAATCTCCTACACCCCCCCTCCAAAGGTTGCCATGGACACATCAAATTGTCCATTTCATCAAGATTAAAATTGACAATCTTAATTAAAGCTCAGGTCAATTGGATGAAAAAAAATTTCAGATTGAAATTGATGATTTTTGAAGTTTGACCTTGAGTTGACCTTTGACCATTGACCTCTTGACCTCAAAAAGAGTTGGTTTCCAAGTTAAGTGACGCAATATGCAAATCTGGTTCAAATTTCAGGTCAATCGGATGAAAAATGACGATTTTAGAAACTTGACCTCAAGATGACCTTTGACCTCAAAATCAATCGGCTTCTCAGTTGAGACTACCTCTCCAGCTTGGTGAAGTTTCGTGAAGATCGGTTTTAATTTGTGACCTTAAGGCGATTGACTGACAGACAGACAGACAGACAGACAGAATAACAAAATCGACTGACCAATATATACTTGAAAAATCTTCGATTTTGCAAGTAATAATAACAATGATAATTTTTTTAAAAAGGGATTGAGGTGAGCTCTGGTGCAAACCTGGTTTTTCAGCATTTCAACTGTTGCGCTGCGATTTGCCAAGATATATATTGGACCAATGATGTCCTTGGTATCCTCCACAATGACCCTAAGGCTGAGATGTGGAGGGAGTGCAGGAAGAGTGGGAAAGGGGGTGGGGGCAAGTGTCAAAAATAATCATCACAAACTGTGCTGCTCTCCATTCTGAAGGCCGAGCAAAAATTAACAATCTACTGCTTACAACAGCAACAATTAATAACCTTTCAAATCCATGACCTTCGTTGAGCAGAGTCTTCATGACCATTTTCATGGAGGCTCCATGTCATCATTCAGTCAAATCTCAATTTTCAGTTGACCAATTTCATATTACGAGAAGCAGCCGCTACCAAAGGGAGCAGCCAGGGGGGGTTATGTTACTATCCTTATTCAAACATGCAATTTAAAACAACCCACTGCACTGGAAAATCTGTGGACTTGTAATACCCTCTCCCACCTGGAGCAGCCCGACACAATTTACATTTACACAGAGAATTTGCATCTCCCTCACCCGCAAGGCCGCCGGCAGAGATAAAAACACCCAAATGCACTAATTGAGGCCGTTCTGATCCTATGTAGCAAGTCTGGATGTAATTGGCCCAGAACTGTAGGAGTGGCTCGACAAACAAAAAAAACAAATAACACACACACTCGGGAATTATAGTTCGGATGATAGATGAGTCAAAGATGTGTGCAAGTGTCCCAATGTAATATGGATACATTTTGGATTGAAGGGCACTACAGTGAAAATTATTGATACTGCAACTTGAACCTCAAATTCAGCCGCTGATGGCTGTGGCAGCCATTATCCACTACCATCACAAATTTTGAGATGGCCCAATATCCAAATTTGTTCATAATATGATAGGCTACTAGTGTGCCAAATTTGGTACTTTCCTCACAAAATGCACAATTGTTATGTTATATTTAGCTAAGTTGCCCCACTCGAAGGTATATAAAGAATTGCTACAACATGGAAAACAGCATCCTGGTTGCCATGGCAACCATTTTAGATGACGAACGTATGTCACGACATACCGTCTCCACAGTCTGTACCGATGTACCAAATATGAAACGTGAAAGTTGAAAACTTTGGGAGAATGCGGACAGGAACGGACGGGCGGATGGACAACCGGTATCACATAATACGCCCCGATATATACATCGGGCATATAAAAAAGTGTGGTCGATAAAAAAATTAGAAAGGAAAAAATAACTTGCACCAAAAACTTTAACATTTTCACGCTTACGCTGACGCTCACGCTCACGCCGGGGGTATCGCTATAGCTCTCTGTTCTTCGATCAGGCGAGCTAAAAACTGAATTTGTCCTCTTTGCCAGCGTTCTTCCGAAAAGCCAACGGCTGATGCTTTACAGACATCTGATAAGTGCTTATTCTGCTCCAGTCAAGAATAACCAGGCCAAGTAAAATAATGAGTCCAGCTTGATTAGCTTTCAGACAGTCAGATGAAGCTTGTCGGGCTGGCAGGGTGCCCTAAATGTACGCACACTCGTCTCTAAACTTTTTAGCCTGCGTTCAAATCTCGGCCCAGCTACAAACTGCCATCCTGTTGTTTCACAGGCAGAGTGATTCATCAATGTGTGTACTTGGTATCCTCCCTCAGACGAACATGAAACTGGATTTCTCGTCTGCCGGCATTAGATCATGGATGTTAAACATCCCACGGTGTCATTCACGAAGCGTAGGTAAGCTATCGCCGGCACCATGGTCAAATTCAAAATTCCTACCATAACCTTAGTCGAACGTCAGTTCTGGCCAGCCGGGTCACAAACACTTGGGCCAAGCCCAGTCAACCAGACAAGAACATAAGAATAATTGTGGCCGTTGAAGAAAAAGAAGTTAAGTTAGTGTAGTTCATGGGTTTGCATAGGTTAGAACATTTTCTGTGAACAGGGACCTGTTAGAGTGAAGTTGTCCTTTTCTTATGTATGCTATGAGAGGTGGTCTCATGAACATAGGGATTATACAAGAAAGTGCAATTTGTATGTGACCTCTATATGAACCAGGCAAGGCACCAGGCACCAAACAAGGCACAGAGAGGGGTGGGAACAGGATGGTGATGGCTGTGTCTGCATCCCAGATGTGGCTTATAAAAACCTCATCGTGGCCTACAATGATACGATAGGTGCTGTGATGTCAGCCAATCAGCCCACGCAATGACATCCCAGCAGCAACTGCATGTCGCACGATCTGTGGAGCTGGGCTGAGAGCAAGGCAAGCTTGGGAACTGTGGTCATGGCTGGTAATAAAAAGGGGCCACATGCAGGGGGAGGGGGGAGAGGGGGTCAGGAGTCAGTACTCACTCAAGTTTGGAGTCGTGAGGAGCTGAAGCATTCGTGGTGCGCGTGTGTGTGTGTGTCTGTCTCTTCTCGAGATCATCTTTGGCGGTGTCGTAAGGAGGGCTGACCCATGCACTTCCATTCTGCCCATACTGGAGCCTGCTTCCACCACCGCATTCTTTAAGACTTTACCTGCCCCCTCCACCCACCCCCTCATTGTGAGTGAATGTGATCGTGTGCTCATGGCACCAGAGTTTTATGTTCCTGCAGTCGTGTGCATTTATATATTTCTCTTTAGTTCTTATTCATTCGTTTCAGTCAGTCTCTCGTCCCGGGATTATCCGTGTCATCTTGTGTGTAGAAATAAACCTATATTTTTAAGAGACTTCAAATTTTTAAAAGAAGGATTCCTGCCTTCTTGCGTGCTCAAACCCTTTCAGCCCGCTTGGGAATTCCTTGAGGGAGTTGAAAGGTTGGTAAAACAAACTCATTTCCAGAGACAGGAAGGATACACATCACATCCAGGGGAAGCTGCATTTTCTGCGCGAACTTGGCTTCATTTCATTCGGACATTCGCAAAGCAGATTGCTTCGGCACGACGGGTAAATGTTCGCAGACCCATTGATGCGACAATACCTTACCACACCCCGTACAGATTGTTGTTGGTCTCGATTCATTCAGTTCACCGCAGGATTGTTTTTGTTGCTGTTGTCGTTGTTCCACAACAGACCAATGTTTTACTTGATTTCAACTCTAGAGGCTGTGGCAAGGTATTTTTGTGCCAAGTGTTGTCCGAATTGGTTTAAATGCAAATTTTTGGGCAGCCAGCAACCTGAACAAATGGTTCATGACTGAGCATTAAGTTTCAGCCAAACGGGAACTCAAATTTAAAGGTGAGTTCAGGGTTAGTCGCCGTTTAAAATGACTTTCTTTGCTGCTTTGGCACGTAATCGTTATGAACTCATTGTGCCTTTTTTTTTTTTTTTCAGAAATTTGTCTTTCACCAGATTTTATTTCCAACTGTTTGCAATTGTGCTGCTGCTATAGATTTAGAATACCATCAAAATAAAACAAAATAAAAGACAAAAGATCTCACATGATCAGCCTGTTTCTTTTTGTATCCCCACGTTTTTTGAAAAAAACAAAGCAAAACAGGGGGATATTGTAATTGACTCCGTCTGTCCGTCCGTCCACACTATCTCCTCCTAAACGGTTGTGCAGAAATTCATCAAACTTGGTAGTTTATGATCACCACATGGCACGAAGGTGCAACGGCAGCATCATTTTGGCCCTGCACCCTGGTCCGGGGTCAAAAGATCAAGTAACAACAACAACAACAACAACAACAACAACAACAACAACAAAAAGAAGAAATTACAGGAAAATTTTAAACATCTTTCAATGAATCTTCACCTCCATCTAACTTCAGTGGACAGAGGTTATGTTGTCATCTCTCCCTCTCTCTGAACAGGATATCTCAAAAAATTTGGCAGATTCAGACGAAACTTGGTGGACAGGTTCGGTGTGTGACGGGGACTAATCGATTCGATTTTGGTGAAGATCCGAATCCGGATCTGGATATGAAATAAAAAAAAATTTTTACAAGTGATTCTTCACCATTGAGAAATGGGGCCAAAAACAACATGTAGCATGATACATCACAAAGTCGTGGATGGATTATGCCAAAATATGGTGGATTAGTTGGTTAGATGACAAGCCGATTGTAATGTCCAGAGGGCAGCAGGACTCGGATAGTCTTGAGGATTCTCGAACACTGTTTATTGCCCGTCCGGATGCACACTACTACAGACTACACAACGCCTCAGGCGGCGCGAACACCTATATCCCCCGCAGGCACGTGACCACTCCAAAACCACTCTTCCACGCCTCCACAACGCTCCCCGCATTGTGCCCTGCCCCCGCAGGCCACTACACCACACTCCTCCCTCCTAAAACTACGATTA
Source organism: Eptatretus burgeri (assembly GCF_056783735.1). Lineage (NCBI taxonomy): Eukaryota > Metazoa > Chordata > Myxini > Myxiniformes > Myxinidae > Eptatretus > Eptatretus burgeri. The sequence goes on from NC_140971.1 coordinate 93,360,121, forward strand.
CAAAATGACCACCATAATGATAAGCATAATCGGCATAGAATACCATGACATAAAAGCAAAAAGGTACAAAAACGATAATAATCAAAAAGCATAGGCACCCCCTCACAGAAAACAACCAACCCTCATGCCGTTGGTGTCACCCGGCCCATAACTCAGCCCTCCACCCCATCACACCATATAACGTGTTGAAGTGAGCGAGCTGAATTTTCAAAGCAATGACAGGTGCTCGGAAACTAAGTTGCACGACGAACCCACCAAAACCCTGACTACGTTAAAAGATATCAAGAAGCAAGTTGGGAAGCACAGCATCACTACGCAGCAGAAGCGCCCCCAGGCGGCTCATGCTTGCACACCTCCGCCGAGGTTGCGATGACCTCCCGAGCGAACCTCCCCCGGCACCATCAAACGTCCCCGGCCGACAAGGCGGCACATCTCCCCCAGACAGACCCGAATCAGATAAACATTCCGAGCCTGGAAGCCCCGTTGTTTAGAAGCCCCGTTGTTTAGAAGCCCCGTGGCGCCAGTGCAGCCGACCTTGGCGAGAACAGAGGTTTGTGCCGCCCGGCGCCAAACCCGTCTGACCTTGGGCGGTGACGCTGAACAGCGCCGTCGGCTGGGCGCATCATCAATCCCATAACAAACCCACGCATCACAATCAGCCGAGATCTCAACGCACGTCCGAACGGCTTTGGCGGGAACAGAGATTTGCGCCCCAGGGCGCCAGGCACGTCTGACCTTGGCGAAGCCAGGGGTGGGGATAACGCTGAACAACGAACCAGCCCCGGCCCTGAGCCAAAACCGCGCATCCAACCCAACCCAGAAAACCATGCACGTCCACATGGACGGTCAGCGCAGCCTGGAGACATATCCGTGTCATACAACAACAAAAACATTTTTTAAATCTTTTAACGGCGAAGATCTTTTAACAACAACAACAACTACTACTACTACTACATCCACGACAACAGTACGCCGTCCTGCACTCGACTCGGTCGCCATTACGCATGTGTTTTTGGCTGAGGACGTGGGCGGAGCCTTCGTCGCCTCGGGTCGAAGCTCCACTCCGAGGAGGAGCAGAGAGCGTTTCCTCCAGCCAATGAGCGAACCGTGGGCTGCCCTCGCAGCTGGAGATCGGCCAGACCTCTTTATTCGCCACGATCGCCCCCAAGCCCTTCACATCACATCGATCATATCGGACATCCCATCGATTGATCCCAGCCAAACATATTATGCTCACACGCGAACTGTTGGCATTTATTTTAACAAGGTTAAACTGCATCCCTCGTGCAACGAAAATCAAATACGCCACAATCAGCAACCCATGAATCACATCGCGTGTCCGCCTCTTGGTTGTCGTCGCGACGTTGAGATGACCTGCTTGTCGTCGATGGACGCGGTCCGCGAACTTCTTGAACACGACTGGCTCGCTCCAATCCCCCGCTGAAATTGCCTGAACGACACGGGTATGCACTGTATCATGAGCGCAGCCGAAGCGCGAGAGCTCATCGCGGCTGGCATGGCTCCCGTTGCTCCAGAGCCATACATCATCGTCGCAGGAAGCAATGAACGGCAGCCCACGTTGCATCGTCGCGGCTCCTGCCTCCAGAACCACGCCCTCGGGTCTCGAAGGAGGCACAGGTGCACCTGGAGGTACGAACTGGAGGTCTAGCCTGAGGTGCGCCAACCAGTCCCGGCCCAAAAGGGCGGGCCCCTCCCCTCGTACCACAACCACCGAGAGTAGGGCGCTTTGACCCCGGTAGACCACCGAGACGTCTGTCACCGCAAGTGGTGCAATCGCTTCGCCGGTGTCCGTGCACAGCGACAAGGTCGTCTTGACCAGGTGAACACTGCGAAGACCACGAGCCGCCTGCTCGCCCATGACCGACACTGCAGCCCCGGTGTCAACTTGAAATACGATCGGCTCGCCATTCACCTCGACCTCCACTGTTATTGGTCTTGTCACTTCCAGACCAATCGAAAACAGACTCAACATTGGTTGCATCTCCTGCTCCGGGCCGCCGTGATCGCTATGCCCTGGCTGCAGGCCGCTCCCCAGGTCGCTGGGGTCGTCGCGCACCTCGCCATCCAAGACCTTAACGGCGGCCCCCGCCATTCGACACACACGCTTCAGATGTCCCACCTTCTGTCAATGCAAACACACGGTGTTCTTATACGGGCACACTCGTTGCAGGTGCAGACCACCACACCCCCAGCACCCCTGGATGCCCATCTCGCTCCCTGCGCGGCCGCGCTGCGGCGCGAGCCCACGGCTCGCACCGACAGACGCGCGTGCGACCTGGGGCACCTGGGTCATCACGTGGACCCCGGGGTCACTCGACATGCCCCAGCCAGAACTACCCATCACGTCCTGGCCGGCGATGGCGCGGACATCCGTGAGCGTCTGCTCGACAGCTGAAGTAGTCCCGACCGCTGAGTCGAATGTAACGTCGACACTTCGCATCTGCAGAATGGCTGACACCATCTTCGCATCTTGCAATTCCGAAATAAAGCGATCTCTGAGTCGAGCTGGACGCTCCTCCGCCGTAAACTTGCAAGCCACGGCCGAATGCTTCACCCATGCCACGAAATCTGCAACGCGCTCCTCCGCACCCTTCGCGAGGTGATCGAACTGGTATCGAGCGAGCTGCAATGACTTCTCCGGCGCCATGTGCGCCTTCATCTTCTCCACAATGTCCTGAAACGACAGCCCATCATGACTGGGCTTATCCGGCGCTACTAAATCACTAATTAGCCGATAATGTTCCGTTGTTAGCGAGGCGAGCAAGATCGATTTGCGTTTGCTTTCATCGTCTACATCATTTGCGTGGAAATAGCAGCCCAATTGTTCAGAAAACAATTCGAAGTTGTCTCCGACGAAGACGGGCACGCGTCCGTGCGCCGTGCCCCGACCTTTCGCCATCCACGAGCCGTCCGTGACGGCGAGACGCCTGGCCCCGAAGACTGTGCGTGCGGCGCGCGAAACTCGCGATGCGCTTCTCTGGGACCCTCGCCCGGTGTTGAACTCGAACCGCGCAAGGTGCGCCGAGTTACTCGCTGCAGCGATCCAATCGCCCCAGCCAAAGACTCGAAGTCAATACCGACGTAACCAAACCACTTCGCACACGCTGATCCGAAACAGACTCGTCGCCAACTGTAATGCCCGGAGGACAGCGGGACTCGGATAGTCGTGAGGATTCTCCAACACTGTTTATTGCCCGTCCGGATACACACTCTACAGACTACACAACGCCTCAGGCGGCCCGAACACCTATATCCCCCGCAGGCACGTGACCACTCCAAAACCACTCCTCCACAACGCTCCCCACATTGTGCCCTGCCCCGGCAGGCCACTACACCACACCGATTAGATTTTGCTTCAGGTCAGCAGATCTGGCCCATCAGTGGGAAATAAAACATCAACTGTTCAGCCTGGCAGAGGTCTGCACTCTACCGAGTGCCATTCTCATCGCACTGTATATACCAATCAACATTGGGGGACGCGTGAAATATGTACCGATGTTTCTTTGATTTGACACAGGGTTCATGCCCCAGGGGGTGGGAACTTAGGGTCATCACAGGGGCCAAAATGGGGGAAAAGTTTTTTTTCCAACTCTAAACTTGATATTCGGTCATTCCTGGTGGATCTTTTGCCATCTTGAACTTTGCTCTTGGTGGGAAGCGTGAGGATCTGCGATGGCAAGCCATCGACTTTGCTCTAGTCATCTTTGTTAGTACTCACTGCAAAGAAAGCAATTCAACAAATTATATTTTTTAATTGAGCCTGATAAAATTGAAGAAGAGCGAGATATTGTTACGGATTTGGAAACCTTGTGCACACGAACAGCCAGAGTCCCTCAGCTTAGTTATTTCGATAAGTATGTGTTTACAGTTAGAATCCCCCCTTTATCTAATGGGAATTACATGTCTGCTATGAATTATTGTATAGTGAGGTTTATTAGATCTTTTAACAACAACAACTACTACTACTACATCCACGACAACAGTACGCCATCCTGCACTCGACCCTGTCGCCATTATGCATGTGTTTTTGGCTGAGGACGTGGGCGGAGCCTTCGTCGCCTCGGGTCGAAGCTCCACTCCGAGGAGGAGCAGAGAGCATTTCCTCCAGCCAATGAGCGGAGGACGAGCACCACACGCGCGCCCCAGCCAATCGGAAGGCCACTACGAGTCGCCCGACAACCCACGGTCCAATCAGGAGGAAAGTGGTGGGGAGAAGAAGCCCCTCCCTCCTCAAGAGGAGTGTGGTGGTCTGGACAAGCGTTCGAGAGACGGTGATCGTTCGGGCCGGTAGGTTGTCATTTGGACCGACGGATCTTGGTAATCCCCGCTCAGTTTAGACCCGGATCACGCTCGGTAAACGGTCCGTTCCGCCCAAGGTCCGTCGAGGGTGTTGTTTTCCCCGGTAGTTGGATGACGTGGGTATTTAGGTATATTGAAATTAGGCAATTAACCCTACCCCACACCGTCAAAATATTGGCGACCACGGTCCGCTCGGGGACCCGTGAACTCTCGGACTTATCCGAGAGTCACAACCTAAATTCCGGGTGTTCGGTGGGAGACGACTCCACTGCTCTACCTAGTGGTTGTTTATCGCCACCGACCCCCCGGCCCACAACAGTATTACATCCATCAGACATAAAGTGTTGTCGAGATACCTGACCTATATTTAGTTAAATACTTTAAGGACTCAGATAACGTCAACTCACAACTTAAATACGGCTTTCTGGGAAGTCACGTACATCACTGGCAATTACTAACACGTCCTGCACTTGTAGCTGCAATTTTACTTACCGTACTTTGCCCAGGCTTTCAATTTCTGAAAGGACCTTCACGTCAAGAGAGATCTTGCACTGTGCCAATGAAGAAGCGAGGCGTGAAGCTTCAGCCACATCTCCAGCAGATATGGCATTGCTCAGCTGAATCCCCAGCAACTCTGCACAAACATGAAGGTCACACCGCACCAATTGCATGTGATGGCATGCACACAAAAGGCAGAGTGTGATCTGCAGATGTTACAGGCAAATCACACAACCGCTTTGATGAGATGACCACGCGATGATTCATGCACTGGAAGTTCGAGAGCTCTTACCAGAGTGCACCAACCACTGTGCTTCACCCAAATCCATCCTTTGCTTGAACGGCCCAGAATTGTCCTCCACTGTGAACAAATGCATCGGCTGCTCAACTCACTCAAAGGCCAAACAAGAATAACAAGAGCAAGAATTGCTTTGCAATACACGTCCCCTAACGATGTGATAATTTCTAAATCCAAAAAGGGCATCACTCTGTGAAAAATTGATGAAACACACTGAAACTCAAACGTGTTCAGCAACTTATCATAATAAAGCCAGATACCACGTTTCAGTTGAATATGTTAAAGGGGATGGGAAAAAAGTCTGAAAAACCACAGGAGATATTGACGGACGGAGGGAGAGCAAACCTACAGTCCCCTCTGGTGGAATCGGTCGGAGACTAATAACGACGACAAGAAGCCCTTGGTAAAATACGATAAAAAAAAAAATAAACATCGAAAAGGAAGACTTTCAGTCTTACACTTGTTAAATAGAGGGTTATAGATTTATTAACAGGAAAGTTTTAAAATTCTATTTTTGGGAATGATCGAGGAAGCTGTCTGTTATATATATATATATATATATATATATATATATATATATATATATATATATATATATATATATATATATATACATACATACATATATATATACATATATATATATATATATATGACGTCCACGGGACTTGAACAGTCCCGTCAACGTAGAATGAGCCGAAACGATGGAGGCGGTTTATTTATTTATAACCCAAACATGGCGGTTCTAATCGCTCTACCACAAACGGGACGAGGAAGGTGGCACGAGTCGCTTTTCACTGAGTTGATGATGTTTATTTGTTTTTATAATTAACCAGAAATAACAAGACTCGGCGAGAAAAGGGATCCGGGGCGATTCGACGGGATGGTGTGGGATCGGGCGTGGGGAAAAACACAGACAATTCGAATGAATATACAGATCTCAAACCCTCTAAGGCGCCAAGCACACACACACACACACACACACACACACACACACACACACACACACACACACACACACACACACACACACACACACACACACACACACACACACACACACACACACACACACACACAACGTAGCTATTTCTGGTGGTCAGGCTGGACCGTGGTGTGGACGCAACTGTCCCTGGATCGGCGTCGGACGAGCTGGCCTTGCTCTCGTCAGGGGGGCAGGAGAAACCGTGGTGCTGTCGACCTCCTGGTCTTGGCCCAAGTCCACTCACAGCCAGGGAACCAGTTCTGGCGCCAAGTTGCGAGCAGGAGAGGGAGGCAGGTCCGCCCGCCGTTCGACCCCGTACTCCGAGTCAGCAGAACCCCAGAGCCAACCAAGGTGAGGCACGAGGCTCAGCAAGGCTCCAAGACACGATGAAGAACACGATCGAATCAGCACAACAACAAGGATGCTCTCCGCGCAACAGCCTCCACACCAAAAAAACACGATCTTTTTGTCGCGATCTTCTTCCTCTCCCTTTTCGACCCCGAACAGAACCTTTTTATCCTTGGTCCTCGTCACTTCCAATCGAGCCGTTTATTGGCCCACCGCCATCGCCTTCCGCCAATCGTGATCACGGGGCGGAGCCTTCCGCTGCACTGTCCTGTGACGTCACGGCCAGTCTCCAGAGAATACCAAAAGGGGTTTACGCAGACACACTTACCCTATCCCATGTACCTATCTAATTACGTGACAATTATCATTTCCCCCTTGAAGAAATGAACATTTACTAGACAACTTATCACCACTGAATTGCTACTTATTACATTGAGATCCTGGTAAACTTGAACAGCATGGCATACCTAATTAAACATCCTAATTACCCTTTGAATGCATACCCCCCCTTCAAACGTAACACTGCCCCCTCCTCTGGTACCACAGCTCCTGCAAGGTATATCACAGGCGCTACCGTACCAGCCTTAACACTTACTGACTCACACCTAATTAACCTAACGAAATAAAGTAGGAGGGGCAATGGGCAGCGAGTCGCAGCTAACTTACCTATCCTGCTTAATGTACTACCCCCTTATGGCCTTATCCTCGCCTAAACAATCATTGGTTTTTTATTTTTATTTTTTATTTTTCCACCAAAGGAGGCACTTCGCCACAATCTCACCAGCCGAGCATGGCCCTATATGCTCAGCCCGATCTAGTCTCCCCGACCCCCGACAGTGATCTCCGGACCCGACCTATGAAAGGGCATCTCGGATAGACCTGGCGGTTCAGCAGGAGGATTCACCCTCTCCAAGTCTAAAAGTCTATTGGAGGGTCCCTCTATCGCCGGGTACCGGCAATATCGTTGCATGTGTCCTCTTCGCCCGCACCGGAAACAACTCCCCATAAAAGGCCCCCGTGAGTATCGGTGAAATGTCTCTTCCGGTTCCGGACCCCCTCGGCCATAATCGAATTGCTCTATTGGCTGGGCTGGACCCCGCCGCTTTGGCGCACTAACTACCGGATTACCCTTTATCAAACTTGACAGTTTCTGGCAAATTTCCTGAAACATTTGGGTAATGCCAATTTCTCCCAGCCCCCCTCCCTGATCCTGGATCTCCGCCTGTCGGATCGTCACCGATGGCCTCTCTGGAACCCGACCCGGCCGACTCCACGAGGCCAGCCTGGCCGCGCACTCGGCCGCTTGGTGAACGGTGGGTGGATCCTGTAACTCCACTAGCGCTCGGACCTCAGGGTCAGGAAGAGCAGCCAAAAATTTCTCTAGTGCCAGTCTGTCCCATGCCTCCACTGTAAGGTCCCGATACGCGATCCTGACTGATTGGTAAAAGTCCTGTGCCAGCTCCTGCACCGTCTCACCCGGCTTTAATCTGCGGTGCTGGAGCTGGGCCCGCACCAGATCACAGTTCGCTGCAAACCCAAACCGACGGCTCAACGCCTCGCAAATGTGGGAGCTGGTCAACATCCCACCACGATCACGTTTAACACATCTGCGGCTGGTCCCCGCAACGTTGCCACCAAATTCCCTGTATGTTCCCGCTCATTCCACCCGTTTAGTCGGGAAATACACTCAAATTGCGTTAGAAAAGCTTCAAGGCTCCCTGACCCGTCAAAATTTACCAGGGGGATCACTTTTACGGTGGCCCGCTTCTCAGTTTCTCCCTTGTCCGAATCCAGCCCAGGGATCAAACACCCTTGTGGCTGCGAATCCAATTTCGGAGCCCACTGTGGCCAAAGATGTTTTGTGGTGAGGGTCTCATGGGTCAATTTTGCCTCCTGTTCCAAACGTTGAATGGACCGATTCACCTCTTCCCGCAGGATCTTCTGGGCCCGCACAACCTCCTCCAAGGCTCCGTCGCGAGTTTGTAGCTGCTCCTCAACCAACCCGGACACTCAACTTACAAAAGACGGCTCGACCAGGCCTTTATACAAGACTTCATCTTGGCTCATAATTTTATCTTGTTCGTCCAAACGAGCCTCCAATCCTTTTACCTCCTCCGCCAAATTCATCCCTTGCTTCCTCAGCTCTCCCCACTCTTCAACCTGCAGCTGCATACGAGCATCCACACAGGCACGATGACGTTTCAGGCTTTCATCCACTTTATCAACCCGAATGTTCGTTGCATCAATTTTATCTACCAATTTTTTTCGTATATTTTCCCCCTCCAATGTAATTTCTACCTTTGTTTCCTCCAATCTATCCTCGAATTTACTTTGTATTTCTCCCAATTTAACATCCACACACTCCTGCATCTCAGTTTTCATTTTCTCCATCTTTTCCCCCAATTCATCCCTCATTAAATCAATCCGTGCACCCAACTGTTCCCCCATTACCCCCAATCGATCCGCCATCTCTGCCCTCTGTGCCGTCATGTCTGCCCTCTATGTCACGAATTGATTTTCCATTTGTGCCGACATTTCTGCCATTTGTGCCCCCTGTGCCGTCATGTCTGCCCTCTGTGTCATGAATTGATTTTCCATTTGTGCCCCCTGTGCCGTCATTTTTGCCCCCTGTGCTGTAATTGCACTCATTAAACGTTCCAACATTGTCCAGATCGTCATCGTGCCGGTTTCCGGCGCTGCCGGCTCCGTTACGGGCGATGAAGCACGGTCCACGCTCGGAATGGGGGAGGTTCCAACCCTACCCCCGTCTCTCCCTTCTTCCCCCGACTCGCTGCCAGACACGTGGCCTTCCTCCTCAAACATCTGCACATCCGCCATGGTGCAGAAGTCCCGTTTGCCGCCAATTAATTTAAATTTGAAAAATCCCGCCAAAATTTTCCCGCTCTCGCGCGCTTTTCTATAGTAATTTTATATTCCAAGTTGTGGCGAGATTTTAATCTTGGTATATTCTCCCGATACCAAATATAATTTAGAGGGGTTCGAACATCCAACACCCTGACACCAATGTGACGTCCACGGGACTTGAACAGTCCCGCCAACGTAGAATGAGCCGAAACGATGGAGGCGGTTTATTTATTTATAACCCAAACATGGCGGTTCTAATCGCTCTACCGCAAACGGGACGAGGAAGGTGGCACGAGTCGCTTTTCACTGGGTTGATGATGTTTATTTGTTTTTATAATTAACCAGAAATAACAAGACTCTGCAAGAAGAGGGATCCGGGGCGATTCGACGGGATGATGTGGGATCGGGCGTGGGGAAAACACAGACAATTCCAATGAATACACCGATTTCAAACCCTCTAAGGCGCCAAGCACACACACACACACACACACACACACACACACACACACACACACACACACACACACACACACACACACACACACACACACACACACACACACACACACACACACACACACACACACACACACACACACACACACACACACGTAGCTATTTCTGGTGGTCAGGCTGGACCGTGGTGTGGCCGCAACTGTCCCTGGATCGGCATCGGACGAGCTGGCCTTGCTCTCGTCAGGGGGGCAGGAGAAACCGTGGTGCTGTCGACCTCCTGGTCCTGGCCCAAGTCCGCTCACAGCCACCAGGGAACCAGTTCTGGCGCCAAGTTGCGAGCAGGAGAGGGAGGCAGGTCCGCCCGCCGTTCGACCCCGTACTCCGAGTCAGCAGAACCCCAGAGCCAACCAAGGTGAGGCACGAGGCTCAGCAAGGCTCCAGGACACTATGAAGAACACGATCGAATCAGCACAACAACAAGGACGCTTCCCGCGCAACAGCCTCCACACCAAAAAAACACGATCTTTCTGTACCGATCTTCTTCCTCTTCCTTTTCGACCCCGAACAGAACCTTTTTATCCTTGGTCCTCGTCACTTCCAATCGAGCCGTTTATTGGCCCACCGCCATCGCCTTCCGCCAATCGTGATCACGGGGCGGAGCCTTCCGCTGCACTGTCCTGTGACGTCACGGCCAGTCTCCAGAGAATACCAAAAGGGGTTTACGCAGACACACTTACCCTATCCCGTGTCCCTATCTAATTACGTGACAATTATCATTTCCCCCTTGAAGAAATGAACATTTACTAGACAACTTATCACCACTGAATTGCTACTTATTACATCGAGATCCTGGTAAACTCGAACAGCATGGCATACCTAATTAAACATCCTTAATTACCCTTTCAATGCATACCCCCCCCCCCTCAAACGTAACAATATGTTAAAGGGGATGGGAAAAAAGTCTGAAAAACCACAGGAGATATTGACGGATGGAGGGAGAGCAAACCTACAGTCCCCTCTGGTGGAATCGGTCGGAGACTAATAACGACGACAAGAAGCCCTTGGTAAAATACGATAAAAAAAAAATAAACATCGAAAAGGAAGACTTTCAGTCTTACACTTGTTAAATAGAGGGTTATAGATTTATTAACAGGAAAGAAGTTTTAAAATTCTATTTTTGGGAATGATCGAGGAAGCTGTCTGTTGCATATATTATATATATATATAAATATAAATATAAATATATATATATATATATATATATATATATATATATATATATATATATATATATATATATATATATATATATATATATATATATATATATAGTTGCGAATTTGCGCCCGCTGGCGTGCGGACGGCCACGTGACTAATCGCGGCACGTCGCCCACCGGATGGACAATTCAGTCGTGACCCTCTCAGACCAACGCCGGGAGCAACTCACGGGTGGGGGTTTAACCTCACCACGATCGTGCCAATTGCCCACCCGCGCAGGATAGGGTCGCTCGCCAAATTCGATCTACCTAAGTACCTGCGCGAATGGTCGACCGGGTGATCGCACCTCGCCGCAGGTCGACTCCGGACACGGGCCGCTTGGGCGGCCCGTTCCGTGCTATCGGGATAACCGAGCGGTGTTATCGCCGACCTGGATGGTTCAGATTAATTCGCGGGCGTATTAAGCCCACTACGAACCCTTAACGTGAAGCAGGATGGAGGGTCAATAAAGAAAAGACGAAGCGAAACGGGAAAACAGTTCACACAAAGCACATTTATTACGTGACACACGGAAAGCACACATATACAGCCAAACAGTCAAAATGCACATATAGCAGTTAAAACAAAAGAAACAATGACGCAGAGTTACTACCAACTATGCGCACACACGGCAACACTTATACAGTTCTACTTTACAGATGGCGCCAACACACATTTACTCAAAAGCAAAGGAAAGAAACCACCCTCACAGACAAGGGGGCAGACAGGCCTGGAGGCCAATATGTACGCGTGACCTGGAGGAGCGGCCAGGTCCGCGAGACCGGGGGTTCCAACCCGCGTCCTCATGACGCGTTGGCGGACGAGCTGCAGATGTGGCCGCGTGGCTGTGCCCCGACTCTGTGCTCCTTGGCAGGTTTTGTTGGCACGACGTTTGGAGTGGGGTGGGAACGGGGCCCCCTTTTTGCACTATCTCAGCGCGGGGGAAAGGGGGAATTGTTTATGCCCTGGGGGAGGAGAATGTCTGGCTGGCTTGGGTCCCGCAACGAGCGATCTCACACCGCGACCTCGTTGCTGACTGCCATCCTTCTCGCCGCGGACCCGAGCTCCTTTGCCTCTTCCCGCAACTCTCCTCAGCCGACTGCAGAACCCAACTCGCTGCCACACCGATGACTCGACTCACTCTGCCCTGCCGACACACACTGCTACTGCCACACTCTCCCCTGCCGACACACACTGCAACTGCCACACTCTGCAACTGCCACACTCTGCCACTGCCACACTCTGCCACTGCCACACTCTGCCACTGCCACACTCTGCCACTGCCACACCCTTCCACTGCCACACCCTGCCACACCCTGCCACGATTCACCTTGCGCTCGCCGTTTTATAGGCCGGCAGGAGAAAACAATATGCAAATATCCGGATCAGGATAACCTCGGGGGCGAGCCACATTGGCCAATTGGACGGAGGAAAAGTGGGCGTGAACCTCCCCTGATCCTAGAATTTGCATATATCGATTTCACACAGACGCGCCTGGAGGCGGGGCCAAGCTACTCCACGCTTGCTAATTGGACGGATCAGAAGTGGGCGTGTTGCGTTCTTGATCCGAATTCTCCCTCGGAAAGGCCGCTATTTGCACTCGCGGCTCGGTGCGTATCGCTGAACGAGCCCAAGACAGCCCGACGCTCAGTGTTCACAGGTGGTGCGGGAATGGCCGTAGAAGAAGAGAGGTGAGGGTGGTGGAGGGTTTATCGGTGGTGGTTTGATGGTTATGGTGCCGTTTGGGAATGACGGTGATGCGATGTTTGCGGGATTGAGTTGTGAAGGTAAAGGTCGTGGCTGTTGGCGTTGTTGTTGTTGTTGTTGTTGTTGTTGTCTGAGGGTTGGAGCGTGGTTGTAGTTGGTGACGATGGCTGGCTTGGTGGTTAAGGTGGTTGTTGTGTGATGGCGGTTGAGACGTGGTTGGTTCAAAATAAAGAAAGAACAGAAAAAACGGCTATCTCAAAGTATCGCAGCCCGAATGAATCACATAAATTTCCTCTAAACAACGGGTTTGGGGCTAACTACACATGTACTTAGAGTTATCTCACCTACGGGCCCTGAATGGTGGTTTGCGAATTTCCACAGCCGTAACAATGTATATATATATATATATATATATATATATATATATATATATATATATATATATATATATATATATATATATATATATATATATATATATATATATATATATATATATATATATATATATATATATAGCCTGGTGTTGGCGCAGTGGTGAAGGCAGCGGCTTGGGATCCAAAAAGTCCTGAGTGCAAGCCCCGTTGGGCCACTGAATTAATACACCAGTGGGTTGACTCAGCCTGTCATCCTTCCGAGGTCGGCGAAGTGAGTACCAGTGTACTGGGCCGGTGTATACCCCGGTTAAAATAGGTGTACCATATCCCTGTGTTGTAAGAGGCGACCAGGGTTGCGTCAGGAAGGGCATCCGGCGTAAAACATGTGCCAAATCACTATGCGGATCATACGGATGATCCGCTGTGGCGACCCCGAACGGGAGCAACCGAAAGAAGAAGAAATATATATATATATATATATATATATATATATATATATATATATATATATATATATATATATATATATATATATATATATATATATATATATATATATATATATATATATATATATATATATATATATATATTGTTGTGGTTACCAAATTCGCAAACCACCATTCAGGTCCCTTAGGTGAGATATCTCTGTAAGTATATGTGTAGTTAGGCCCAAACCCGTTGTCTAGTGGGAATACATGTCATTTATGCGTGCTGCGACTCTTCAGGATAGCCGTTTTTCTTTTGCTATCTTTATTTTGGACCAACCGCCATGATTACCACCACCAGTCACAACATCAACCACCAACCACAACGCCGCTTCACCACAACCGCCACGACCTTCACGTCACACCTCGCAACCGTCGCATCGCCACCGTTCTTGCGCCGCTTGTGGGTACCGGTGTTGGACTCGTGCAGGGCGCGCGCCGAACAGCGTGTACAAAACCACGGATTTTCCACTTCAAAAACGGATCAAAAACGACACACGCCCACTTTTTTTCCGTCCAATCGGTGAGCGAGGGGCGATTTGGCCCCGCCCCCAGGGCGTTGGAGGGCGATCGATATATGCAAATTTATGGATCAAAAAGCATTCACGCCCACTTTTTCTCGGGCCAATGGGGAGCGAGGTGAAAGGTCGAAGGGAGGGGGTCAAAGATGAGAGAGCGAAGCCACGGGGCTGATATAAGCGACCGCGTTCGTCAGTCAAGGAGACAGAGAGTTAAGACTGCGCGGGCGGTGGAGTTGGGAAGAAGGAGCAAGAAGGAGCTGGTCGTCGTCGTGTGCGTTGGAGTCGGAGCGGAGGGGACGGAGCTGTGGAGAGGCGGCGAGGGCAGACGAGGGGGTGCTCGCGTCGTGCAGGGAGCTGCACCCCAGGGAGGCCTACAGCGCGACCTGGCCGAGGTGGAGACGCTCGTCGCGGGACTCGAGGCAGAGTGGAAATCCTCTATACCCCGAGCATCAGCAACCCCCTCCTGTTTCCCCCCGCGCTGAGATAGTGCGACCAAGGGGGCCCCTTTCCCACCCCCTACCAGACACTGCCCGCGAGGCCCGCGGAGTTGAGGCACCATCGCCGCTCCGCGTCTCATCACCAGACGGGTAGGCCCGACCCGGTCTCGGCCTCAGGCCCGCCTCATCTTTGAGGGTGTTCTTTTCCTTGGTTTTGGGTATGTGTTGTCGGCGCCGTCTGTGAAGTAAAATTGTATAAGTGTTGCCGTGTGCTCGCGTAATCGGTATTAGATCTGCATTGTCGCATTTGCTTTTTGTGTAAATTGCATTGTGTTTTTCTTTTCTATGTGCTTTTGGTGGAATTGAATATGTGTGCTTTCCGTTCAGCGCGAATAAATGTGCTTTGTGTTGAACTGTTTCCCGCTTCGCTTCGTCATTTCTTTCATTGAATCCTCATCTTGCTTCACGTAAAGGGTTGGTAGTGGGCTGAATACGCCCGATAATTAATCGAACCGTCGAGGTCGATGAATAACACCGCTCGGTTATCCCGATAGTACGGAACGGGTCGCTTAAGTGGCCCGTGTCCGAAGTCGACCTGCGGCGAGGTGCGATCGCCCGGTCTACCCTCCGTGTGGGTACTTAGGTAGGTCGAATTTGGCGAGCAACCCTATCCCACGCGGGGGCTGATTGGCTCGATCGCGGTGAGACCGAAAGGTCCACCCGTGACTGGTTCCCGGCGTTAGTCCGAGAGGGTCACGACTGGATTGTCCGTCCGGTGGGCGACGTGCCGCGATTCGAGTTACGTGGCCGTCAGCACGCCGGCGGGCGCGAATCTGCAACAATATATATATATATATATATATATATATATATATATATATATATTGGAATATATATATATATATATATATATATATATATATATATATATGTATATGTATATATATATATGCAACAATATATATATATATATATATACAAAGGGCGGAGGAGCTCCTTGTGAGCCAACGGCCATCCATATCTAGTGCCCAACTGTGTCTGCGGACGTCCTCCTGCAGTTGGGTTACTTCTTATTTGGAGGTTGGTGGCAGGATTTGCACTCCAGCCACCGTAAAACGCTTCATTCCGCAAAACGCAAAAACGCAAAAAAATCTGAAAACCCACTCCGTGGGAGTACCTCCTGTGCAGCTTCCCTTCGCAGGGCAGCTCACCGGATGATGGGATTGGGGCAAAGCCTTCGGGACCCCCAATCTTTGATAGGAGGGAAACCACGGGGAAACATCCCTGGGTCAGATTGCGGGAGAGTGTGTCGGAGTGGTGCTGAGGTGTCGTCCACCAGACGGCGGTCTCCTTGGGTTAACCTGAGGCGGTCCCTTCGGGTGGGTGCCTGGAATGTCCTATCCCTAAGAGAGGATGATCACCTGTCTCTGTTATCATCTGAGCTCAAGCGTTTGGACATCGGGATTGCAGCTCTCTCTGAGGTTCGGAGACCGGATTGCGGCGAGATAATGGTGGGTGGTTACACCTACTATTGGTCTGGTCGCTCTGATGGTTACCATACCCAAGGAGTTGCTGTAGCTGTGTCCAATAAGCTGACCCCAATGATAATTGAGGTAACACCGGTCAACGAGCGTATTATGAGATTAAGGATTCGTCACTCCTTAGGTGTCATTTCCCTGGTCTCTATTTATGCTCCGACTGAGGCGAGTGATCTTACCGTGAAGGATGCATTCTACGCCACACTCGAGTCTGTGGTTGATCAGTGCCCCAGACGAGATACACTTCTAGTCTTGGGGGATTTCAATGCATCGACTGGAACTGATAGGGATGGTTATGAGGTGTGTGTTGGTCCCCATGGGTCAGGAACTATGAACCAGAATAGCACTAAGTTCCTTGACTTTGCAAGAAGTCATGGACTTAGGGTGGCTGGTTCATGGTTTCAGCGCCCGCAAGCTCATCGCTGGACTTGGTATTCCAACGCTGGCAGTGTGGCAAAGGAGATTGACCATGTCCTCATTGACGGTCGTTGGAGGATGATCCAGAACTGCAGGGTCTACCGGAGTGCTCAGTTCCTCAATACTGACCACAGGCTTGTTGTAGCAACTCTAAAGCTGCACCTTAAATCCTGGAGAATGGTACCATCCCAGCCTAGGCTGGATGTTGCCAAGCTCAGGGATGAGAGAGTAGCTGAGGAGTTTGCGAACAGGCTGAGTGGACACTTGGGGGTCTGGGTGCTTTGGGGGTCCTGAAGAGTTGTGGAGCACCTTCAAGACCACCGTCCTTGATGTTGCCGGTGGATGCCTTGGAGTTCACCGCAGGGCAAAGAAGAATTTTGTCTCTCAAGGGACACTGGATACCATTGACCAGAGTCGCAGGGCCAGGCTGAATGGCAGAGCTGAGCTGTTCAGGGAGCTGAGGCGTAAAACTGTACGTGCACTGAGGGTGGACAAGGAGGCCTATGTGCGAGGAATCTGTGAGGAGGTAGAGCATCACCTGTGGACAGGTGATTCTCGTCCCGCTTACAGGGGAATTCGCGCATTACGTTCATCCAAGCCCATCCCTCGGAGCACTGCAGTTCGAGCAGAGAGTGGTAGGCTCTTGACGGAGGAGTCTGAAGTGAAGGCTCGCTGGGCCGGTTACTTTGAGCGGTTGTACCAGGCTGATCCCCCAGCTGTCGAGTTGGACGTCAAGGGTGTTACAATCCCTGTTGCTGACCCTCGAATCAACTGTGGTCCACCATCGCTTGTGGAAACACGGGCTGCGGTGAACCAGTTGAAACGGAGCAAAGCTCCAGGGATCTGTGGCATCCATGCTGAACTTCAAGGCTGGTGGAAATGCTGCACTCGCGTCGTTGCATGCAGTTTTGTGCTCTGCCTGGAACACAGGCATCATCCCAACTGACTGGAAGAGGGGCCTTGTTGTCCCTCTCTGGAAAGGGAAGGGTGATCGCCAAGACTGCAACAACTACCGAGGGGTGACGCTGCTCTCAGTGCCGGGCAAGGTCTTTGCTCGGATAATTCTTGATAGGGTTCGCCACCATCTGCTTGAGCACCAGCGTCCAGAGCAGTCAGGCTTTACACCAAAGAGGTCAACGATTGACCGTATCCTTGCTCTTCGTGTCCTCACTGAACGCAGACGAGAGTTTCGGCAGGGGCTGCTTGCAGCCTATGTTGATCTCTGTAAAGCGTTAGATTCAGTGAATCGGGATGTCCTCTGGAGGATTCTTGGTCTTCGTGGGGTGCCACCGAAACTGATCGATCTGATGTCTGAACTCTACTCTGGTACTGAGAGTGCTGTGAAGTGTGGTGGTACCGCCTCTGACTTATTTCCAGTTGTTACTGGAGTTCGTCAGGGATGTGTACTTGCCCCCACACTTTTCAGCACTTGTATGGACTGGATTTTTGGGAGGATGTCGGAGAGATCAAGTTGCGGTGCATCGTTTGGCAATGTCAAGATCTCGGACCTTGATTTTGCAGATGATGCAGTCATCTTTATGCGGAGACTTTAGACATCCTCTTGGGGGCCCTCGAGGTGCTGAATGAGGAGTCGGAGCCGTTGGGATTACGGATTTCTTGGGTCAAAACAAAGATCCAGGCTTTCGGTGACATCTTGGATGCTGCTGTCCCTGTCTGTGTCTGTTTGTGGTGAGGATGTTGAGGTCGTGGATAGATTCACTTACCTTGGCAGTGATATTCATGTCTCCGCAGGTTGTGAGCCGGAGGTCAATAGACGTCTGGGTCGGGCCTGGGGAGTCATGGATTCACTGGATCATGGGGTGTGGCGCTGCCGGTACCTGTGCGGGAGGACGAAAGTCCGAGTCTTCAGGTCCTTGGTACTTCCAGTCTTGCTCTATGGGTGCGAGACTTGGACTTTGACCAAGGATCTGAGACGGAGACTTAATTCCTTTGGTACCAGGTCTCTTCGGAGAATCCTTGGCTATCGCTGGTCGGATTTTGTGTCCAACGAGCGGTTGCTGAGAGAGACTCGGATGAGATTTGTTACCTGCATAGTCCGTGAGCGTCAGCTGCGGCTGTATGGACATGTGGCTCGCTTTCCTGACGCTGATCCTGCTCACCAGATTCTCTCAGCGAGGGAGTCTCATGAGTGGAGGAGGCCAGTGGGCCGACCACGTGCCTCATGGTTGCAGCAGGTTGACCATCATCTCAAGGAGATGGGGATGGGCCTGGCATCTGCCTGGGGGATGGCCAGACGGAGGCCCCTGGAGTACCGGCGGAAAGTGGACGCAGCGACGCGCTGTTCTGGCACATGCTCCCATACCTGACCTATATATATATATATATATATATATATATATATATATATATATATATATATATATATATATATATATATATATACACACACATATATACATATACACACCACCCAGGTTAAATTTCTTCTCTGATTGAAAAAGTATATAATTTTCCAACAGGTTTAATCTGAAGCAACTTTCACTCAATCATTTTTTTCTCCCTGGGCAGCATTTCCATGTTTCAGGGTGGGATAGACAGACAGAGACAGCATTCGTCGATTATCTAATATATAAAGCTGAGTTTGTGTCTGAAGGTCATAAGTGTTTCCCATTCTTCAGGCCACTCCCTCCAGCCGCCCAGAAACCGCCGCCATCTTTTTCTCTCCACGGAGCTCAGATTGTTTTAAAGGAGCACCAGTGGTGTGTTCAGTGACCAAGCAAACAGCCAGCGCTTGCCAAGCCAGCCGTTCCTAATGGAGTGCTTAAGCCAGTTGGAAAGCGCTCCACAAGAAACTTGGTTACTGAACACACCCCAGATTCATGACATGGCGATGAGGATAAACATCTGTCGCATCATTATTTCAGCCATATCGATGAATTCATCCCTCAAGGGGTGGGGTGAGGTGGGAAGACGGACCTAACGTTGCCCGGCAATGCCAGGTACCCCCGCAAATGTAATTTTAATATATATATATATATATATATATATATATATATATATATATATATATATATATATATATATATATATATATATATATATATATTGTTGCGGTTCTGGGAGCCGCATCCCTCCAAAGCAATAGCAAACATGATACAGCGGTCCCAGGACAGTTATTCCATGAATATACGTTCAGATAGTCCCTTCCCTTTTGTCTCGCGGAACAATGGGACAGTGCGTTGTGTAAACTTCATAGCAAGGTCTGATTATGTCTCTGATTTCATTCCACTCTTATTCCTGAGGTAAATCCCAGCCACGTGCACCCTTCGCTGTGAGATGGGTCCTCAGCGAAGGCCAAGCAGGCATTACGCCAGACACCCCTCTGCAGAAATCTCAGCCTGCCAAACGGACGTGCAGCGATAATTTCCTCCCACTGGACAGAAAGCACACCCAACACGACGCCCACGCTGCACGGAACACGTACCGAGGAGATGGAAGAAACGGCACCCAAAATGCTGACAACTTTCAGTACACACTCGGCGCACACTTTTCCACCCATTTCTCCATTTAACAATTACTTGTAGGTGCCCGTAAAAAAAAAAAGAAGAATAAATAAATATTCCAACCGCGAGCAACAAACAACAACCACACAAGCCGTTTCTTCGCTCTCGCGTGCCCGTACGTGCATGGAGCGGAAGTTCGCATATCACAGTTATGATGATTCGCAATTTAGGTTTTAATGGCCAATTATTCAATTCGCGCCAACGTATTTTACCTTTTCGCAATGTCGTGGCAAGGAAAAACAAAAAGAGAAGAGAAGAGAGAAAAAACATTTACTTCCTGGTTCGGAGCATACCAGCACTCTGATGCGACCGAAATTTATGCACCGTCTAATATGAAAACGATCATAACTTGGGCCATTGTGTTTATCTATAAATGCGCACAAGAAATCGAGAAATTATTCGAATACACGAAGTCATCACTATCCGGAAGTCCGTACGTTGTAACCCGTAATGGGGAACGCGGCTGAGCTTCCCTTCCCCATCGGCCACACCCACGCAACAACGTGTCTTGTCATTAGTTTGGTAAATAAATGCCCATAACTTCAGAAGCACTTGTCCGATTAATATCAAACCTTGAAAAGGCACATCCTCATGGCCCCAGCAATATTCCTGGCAAGTTTCAATCAGATCGGACCCGCGGTTGTCGAGAAACAGTGGTCACAGACACACACACAGAGATTGCTGGAATTATAGATAGATATCAATCTTCTTCTTCTTCAACTCAACCCAACATACATAATTATATCCAAACTTTTCCCTCAATTCTCTGACACAGATCAGGGCTGGCACTGTGCATCCCACCACCTTTGATAACCGCGAACACGGGGCTTGATGGCGGGTGGATCCGCGCGCTGGCCACGTGCTGAATGGCAAACCCGTGCTAATTGTACGGGGCATGCTCGATGGTGGAGGGACCCGCGCGCTGACCACGTGTGCAATGGCGGAATTGCCCGCAGCCCGTCATACTTTATCATCGTACAGAATGAGGCACGAGTAACACACATCTTTGGTCAGGTCTGCGAATGGGGTTACATCTTAACATCGGTCTTCATTCACCAAGACGGCAAAAAATGTCTCCCGCGGACAGCAGACATCCTCCCGCACCTCCGCCTCGATCCAGCTGCTACCAGGCAGAGCCATGCTGTGCGGCCGGATCGCTCGGACCGCGTGGCACAACATGAAGCAGGCACATTGACCAGCGCCAGCCGCAAGGACACAGCACGGGGTTCAGTGCAAAGTGATTCATATCACGGTGTTCGGTACAAGGCGATTCATGTCGCGGTGCTCGGAGCGAGACGATTCCGCAGCTTGGAACCATCTGGCCGGAAGTGAAGTGGAGCCGCTTCCGGGCATGGCGGCCGGCCCGTGTGCTGGCCGGGGCCCAACCAGAGCACCCAATTTGGGTGACGACACATCACTTCGGGTCATCACCCCCGGATCTATAAAAGGATGGGTCATGGGGCGGTGGAAGAAGGGTTGGCATCGTGCCAGCTCGTCATTCCTGGTGTGTCATTCCAGGGTCGTCGTCGTTCCTGGGTCATCCTTCCCGTCGTCCTTTCTTCGTTCCTGCCGGCCCCGTCTGCCCGGCTTGGGATCTCGACTCCGCCTTCTCCACCAAAGTCTCTCCCTTCACGCCCGACGGTCGCGTCTCATTCTCTGGATCAAGGCTAGTTGGACGAAGTGCCACGAAGCAAGAAACTGCGCGCCAGCTGTCAGGGAGGTATCGCCCAGCAGAGCATCCCCCCAAAACGTGTTGGTGGCGCGATCGGGCAATGTATTTAGAGACCATTAGCCTCATCTCCTCTCCTCCCTTTTCTCTTCGTGTGTGTGTGTGTGTGTGTGTGTGTGTGTGTGTGTGTGTGTGTGTGTGTGTGTGTGTGTGTGTGTGTGTGTGTGTGTGTGTGTGTGTGTGTGTGTGTGTCCTGGCGCAGAGGGAGTTTGGGGGGGGGTGTTTTCCCCATAATATGTATTTGCTTTCTTCTTCAAAACGACAACGACACACAATTTCGATGAAACTTGACCACAACCTTCATCACCCATGATGTACCAAAGTTTGTTCATGGCATTTTCAAAATCGAAGTCAAAGGAGGTTTACGGGGGGGGGGGGGAAGAAAGGGGGGGGGATGAACAATTTCATCCAAGATGGAAATGTATGATATTACACAGTTACCTTTATTTTCCCCTTCCTTCAGAACCGATGAGATGACTGTCGTCCACTTCTGTGCCTCTTTGTCATTCACTATATGAAAAGCAAAGTACTGTGGTTGATCTCCAGGAACTTTCATCTCGTGCCACTTTGGTGTCTTTACAGCATATGAGACTTCCTGGAGATTAAACTCAACGTTCACCTGCCAAAAAAAATACACCACACAATTACAGTCAGAATAGAGCAATCACAAAAGTCCCACACCCCAACCGAGAATGAATGCATTATGCGGGGGTGGGGGACGCACAGACCGTCCAGCCCCAACTAGACAATGTTCCTCACCTTGCCCCGGCTAGCGAGCAACGCGCAGCACAACTCCCCGGCTCGCGAGCAAGGAGCAGCACCACGCCCCGGCTCGCGAGCAAGGAGCAGCACCACGCCCCGGCTCGCGAGCAAGGAGCAGCACCACGCCCCGGCTCGCGAGCAAGGAGCAGCACCACGCCCCGGCTCGCGAGCAAGGAGCAGCACCACGCCCCGGCTCGCGAGCAAGGAGCAGCACCACGCCCCGGCTCGCGAGCAAGGAGCAGCACCACGCCCCGGCTCGCGAGCAAGGAGCAGCACCACGCCCCGGCTCGCGAGCAAGGAGCAGCACCACGCCCCCGCTCGCGAGCAACGCGGCGCACCACGCCACGGCTCACGAGCAACGCGCCGCACCACGCCCCGGCTCACGAGCAACGCGCCGCACCACGCCCCGGCTCACGAGCAACGCGCCGCACCACGCCCCGGCTCACGAGCAACGCGCCGCACCACGCCCCGGCTCACGAGTAACGCACCGCACCACGCCCCGGCTCGCGAGCAACGCGCCGCACCACGCCCCGGCTCGCGAGCAACGTGCCGCACCACGCCCCGGCTCACGAACAATGCGCCCAGCTGGCGAGCAACGCACCGCACCACGCACCGGCTCGTGAGCAACGCGCCGCACCACGCCCCGGCTCACGAGCAATGCACCCGGCTGGTGAGCAACGTGCCGTAACACGCCCCGGCTCGCGAGCAACGCTCCGCACCACGCCCCGCACAACTCCCTGCCGAGTGAGCAACGCTCCTCTCCTCGCTCCGACTTGCAGAAAAGCGCCTCGACTCGCCCTGGGGCAAAGCAACACACCACGCCTCACCTCGCAAGGAACAAGCCTCGCCTTTCCCCGGCTCCCGAGCAACGTGCCCCTCCCCTCCGCTCGTTCTCTCGCAACGCGACACCCCTCCCCTCCCCTTGCACGCTTCACAAGGCCACCTCCCTCCATTCAGGGGTTAAACGACGCCCTTCCCCTCCACTTGTGTGCAATGCAACGCCCCTCCCCTCCCCTCGCGACACAACGCAACGCCTACACTCGCGACACCACCCCTCTCCTCCCCTCCGCTTGCTACGGGACGCCACTCCCTCCGCTCGCTGAGGAGCACCCTCCCTCCGCTCGTTACGCGATGTCCCTCCCCTGCGCGACGCCCCTCTGCTCACTACGCCCCTCTCTCCCAACCGCTCACTACGTGATGCCCCTCCCCTCTACTCCGCTCGCACACAACGCCCCTCCCATCCCCTCAAGCAAGACGCAACACGATGTCCCTCCCCTCCGCTCACGTGCGACGCCCCTCACCTCACTCGCGGGCGACGGCTCTCCCCTCCCCTCCCCACCCCTCACAGGCGACAACGCAAGCAACAAGCTTCTCGCAAGCAACACAACGATCGCTCCACTCTCGCACGCAACATAACGATCGCTCCACTCTCGCAAGCAACACAACTATCGATCCACTCTCGCAAGCAACACAACGATCGCTTCACTTGCGCACGCAACACAACGATCGCTCCATTCTCGCACACAACAAAACGAACGCCCCTCTCTCGCGTGCAACGCTCCTCAACCCATGCACAACGCAACGCTCCTCAACCTGCGCACAACGCAACGATCCTCTCTCGCACACAACACAACGGTCGCTCCCCTCTCGCACGCAACGCAACGATTGCTCCCCTATCGCATGCAACACAGCAAATGCTCCTCTCTCACGCGCAACACAATGATCACTCCACTCTCACACGCAACGCAACGCAACACGATTGCCCCAATCTCACACGCCACACAACACAACGATCGCCCCACTCTCACACGCAACACGACAGAACGATCGCCGCACTCTCACACGCAACACAACAGAACACAACGATCGCCCCACTCTCACACGCAACACGACAGAACGATCGCCCCACTCTCACACGCAACACAACACAACACAACGATCGCTCCACTCTCCCACGCCACACAACACAACGATCGCCCCACTCTCACACGCAACACAACACAACGATCGCCCCACTCTCACACGCAACACAACACAACGATCGCTCCACTCTCACACGCAATGCAACACAACGATCGCCCCACTCTCGCAGGCAACACAACACAACGATCGCTCCACTCTCACACGCAACGCAACACAACGATCGCCCCACAACGATCGCCCCACTCTCGCACGCAACATAACGATCGCTCCACTCTCACGCAGCGCAACACAACGATCGCTCCACTCTCACGCAACACAACACAACGATCGCTCCACTCTCACACGCAATGCAACACAACGATCGCCCCACTCTCGCGTGCAACGCAACCCATGCACAACACAACGATCGCTCCACTCTCCCACGCCACACAACACAACGATCGCCCCACTCTCACACGCAACACAACACAACACAACGATCGCTCCCCTCTCCCACGCCACACAACACAACGATCGCCCCACTCTCCCACGCAACACAACACACCGATCGCTCCACTCTCACACGCAATGCAACACAACGATCGCTCCACAACACAACACAACGATCGCTCCACTCTCACACGCAACACAACAGAACACAACGATCGCTCCACTCTCCCACGCCACACAACACAACGATCGCTCCACTCTCCCACGCCACACAACACAACGATCGCCCCACTCTCACACGCAACACAACACAACGATCGCTCCACTCTCACACGCAATGCAACACAACGATCGCCCCACTCTCGCAGGCAACACAACACAACGATCGCTCCACTCTCACACGCAACACAACAGAACACAACGATCGCTCCACTCTCCCACGCCACACAACACAACGATCGCTCCACTCTCACACGCAACACAACACAACGATCGCTCCACTCTCACGCAACACAACACAACGATCGCTCCACTCTCACACGCAACACAACACAACGATCGCCCCACTCTCGCACGCAATGCAACACAACGATCGCCCCACTCTCACACCCAACACAACACAACACAACAATCGCTCCACTCTCCCACGCCACACAACACAACGATCGCCCCACTCTCACACGCAACACAACACAACACAACACAACACAACGATCGCTCCACTCTCCCACGCAACACAACACAACGATCGCTCCACAACACAACGATCGCTCCACTCTCACACGCAAGGCAACACAATGATCGCTCCACAACACAACAATCGCTCCACAACGATCGCTCCACTCTCATATGCAACACAACACAACGATCCCTCCACAACACAACAATTGCTCCACTCTCACACACAACACAACACAACAATTGCTCCACTCTCCCACGCAACACAACACAACGATCGCTCCACTCTCACGCAACACAACACAACGATCGCTCCACTCTCACACGCAATGCAACACAACGATCGCCCCACTCTCGCAGGCAACACAACACAACGATCGCTCCACTCTCACACGCAACACAACAGAACACAACGATCGCTCCACTCTCACACGCAACACAACACAACGATCGCTCCACTCTCACGCAACACAACACAACGATCGCCCCACTCTCACGCAACACAACACAACGATCGCCCCACTCTCGCACGCAATGCAACACAACGATCGCCCCACTCTCGCACGCAACACAACACAACACAACGATCGCTCCACTCTCCCACGCCACACAACACAACGATCGCTCCTGTACTCGTACCGTGCCGTCCGCCGCCCGCACCAACAAGCGGAAGCACCCAGGACGTGTCTTAATCAGCTGTAGTCGCGATTCAGAACTTGTGCTCTCCCAAGCAGATCCACGTGCGCGAAGTACAACAGCAACACATGACGGCAACAACTCTGAATCCAAGTTCGCACACATCGGGCATAACTCCACCTCCAACTCCAACTCCAACAAAAACAGACTCGTCCACCCTTCCTCTTCCTCTTCCTCTTCCTCTTCTTCCTCTTCCTCTTCTGACTACTATTCGGGCTCAATGGCGTTTTTTGTTGTTGTTGAGGGTTTAATGGCGTTGTCAGAACCGGGAGGCTCTATCCTCGCCACTCACCAGAATCTGATCAAACTCGCCCACAGCCATAGCCCTTCAAAGGCACATACATTTTAAATAGGTCTCCCACATTCCTTCAGGAATTTTAATGCCGCCTTACAGAGTTGAGGGTGCTTCCAGTTCATCCGCCGCAGCATCACCTGCAGGTCCAATACCCTTGTCCCCATAACTCTTATACACCGTACGAGACGCTGCCTCGATTTCCCCATAGAGAGGGCAATTTAGAAATAAGTGGTTTAAATGTTCAGGTTATCTGCACACATCACAGAACCCCGTTGGGTGACATCCAATTCTATGGAGGTGTGCATTTAAGCGACAGTGCCTGAGTCTTATTCTATAAAGCACTAGATGGTCCCTCCAGGAGAGCAATGGCGTTTTCAGAGCCCTGAGGCTCTATATACGCCACGCATCGAAACACTTCGGTTGGAGCACACAAGTACCGGGGACTTTATTTTGATTGACACATTTCTTTAATACATTTAAACAAGGAATTGCAGAGTCCAGGGTACTTCTGGTTCGATCAGAAGTGTATCAACCCCTTCTTTCTTTCCTGCCTGTTTAAAAAAAAATAATATATATATATATATATATATATATATATATATATATATATATATATATATATATATATATATATATATATATATATATATATATATATATATATATATATATATAAATAAATAAATAAAATCAAATAAAAGAAAACCTCCCTCCCGAAACATTTTTGTTTTAGTCACTGATTGCACACGAATCTCACTTCCAATAAAGTCCGCACAGCCGATGGGGAGGGGTACTTTATTTTCCCGTTACTGCAACTAACCATACTGTCATGGCCATTATAAAGGAAACATATCTCAATACGGAGGAGATCTTCTTCTTCTTCAGGTCAGGTCAGGTATGGGAGCATGTGCCAGAACAGCGCGTCGCTGCGTCCACTTTCCGCCGGTACTCCAGGGGCCTCCGTCTGGCCATCCCCCAGGCAGATGCCAGGCCCATCCCCATCTCCTTGAGATGATGGTCAACCTGTTGCAACCATGAGGCACGTGGTCGACCCACTGGCCTCCTCCACTCATGAGACTCCCTCGCTGAGAGAATCTGGTGAGCAGGATCAGCGTCAGGAAAACGAGCCACATGTCCATAGAGCCGCAGCTGACGCTCACGGACTATGCAGGTAACAAATCTCATCCGAGTCTCTCTCAGCAACCGCTCGTTGGACACAAAATCCGACCAGCGATAGCCAAGGATTCTCCGAAAAGACCTGGTACCAAAGGAATTAAGTCTCCGTCTCAGATCGTTGGTCAAAGTCCAAGTCTCGCACCCATAGAGCAAGACTGGAAGTACCAAGGACCTGAAGACTCGGACTTTCGTCCTCCCGCACAGGTACCGGCAGCGCCACACCCCATGATCCAGTGAATCCATGACTCCCCAGGCCCGACCCAGACGTCTATTGACCTCCGGCTCACAACCTGCGGAGACATGAATATCACTGCCAAGGTAAGTGAATCTCTCCACGACCTCAACATCCTCACCACAAACAGACACAGACAGGACAGCAGCATCCAAGATGTCACCGAAAGCCTGGATCTTAGTTTTGACCCAAGAAACCCGTAATCCCAACGGCTCCGACTCCTCATTCAGCACCTCGAGGGCCCCCAAGAGGATGTCTAAAGTCTCCGCAAAGATGACTGCATCATCTGCAAAATCAAGGTCCGAGATCTTGACATTGCCAAACGATGCACCGCAACTTGATCTCTCCGACATCCTCCCAAAAATCCAGTCCATACAAGTGCTGAAAAGTGTGGGGGCAAGTACACATCCCTGACGAACTCCAGTAACAACTGGAAATAAGTCAGAGATGGCACCACCACACTTCACAGCACTCTCAGTACCAGAGTAGAGTTCAGACATCAGATCGATCAGTTTCGGTGGCACCCCACGAAGACCAAGAATCCTCCAGAGGACATCCCGATTCACTGAATCGAACGCTTTACAGAGATCAACATAGGCTGCAAGCAGCCCCTGCCGAAACTCTCGTCTGTGTTCAGTGAGGACACGAAGAGCAAGGATACGGTCAATCGTTGACCTCTTTGGTGTAAA
Organism: Eptatretus burgeri; assembly: GCF_056783735.1. NCBI lineage: Eukaryota > Metazoa > Chordata > Myxini > Myxiniformes > Myxinidae > Eptatretus > Eptatretus burgeri. The sequence continues at coordinate 93,388,766 of NC_140971.1, forward strand.
GCCTGACTGCTCTGGACGCTGGTGCTCAAGCAGATGGTGGCGAACCCTATCGAGAATTATCCGAGCAAAGACCTTGCCCGGCACTGAGAGCAGCGTCACCCCTCGGTAGTTGTTGCAGTCTTGGCGATCACCCTTCCCTTTCCAGAGAGGGACAACAAGGCCCCTCTTCCAGTCAGTTGGGATGATGCCTGTGTTCCAGGCAGAGCACAAAACTGCATGCAACGACGCGAGTGCAGCATTTCCACCAGCCTTGAGAAGTTCAGCATGGATGCCACAGATCCCTGGAGCTTTGCCCCGTTTCAACTGGTTCACCGCAGCCCGTGTTTCCACAAGCGATGGTGGACCACAGTTGATTCGAGGGTCAGCAACAGGGATTGTAACACCCTTGACGTCCAACTCGACAGCTGGGGGATCAGCCTGGTACAACCGCTCAAAGTAACCGGCCCAGCGGGCCTTCACTTCAGACTCCTCTGTCAAGAGCCTACCACTCTCTGCTCGAACTGCAGTGCTCCGAGGGATGGGCTTGGATGAACGTAATGCGCGAATTCCCCTGTAAGCGGGACGAGAATCACCTGTCCACAGGTGATGCTCTACCCCCTCACAGATTCCTCGCACATAGGCCTCCTTGTCCACCCTCAGTGCACGTACAGTTTTACGCCTCAGCTCCCTGAACAGCTCAGCTCTGCCATTCAGCCTGGCCCTGCGACTCTGGTCAATGGTATCCAGTGTCCCTTGAGAGACAAAATTCTTCTTTGCCCTGCGGTGAACTCCAAGGCATCCACCGGCAACATCAAGGACGGTGGTCTTGAAGGTGCTCCACAACTCTTCAGGACCCCCAAAGCACCCAGACCCCCAAGTGTCCACTCAGCCTGTTCGCAAACTCCTCAGCTACTCTCTCATCCCTGAGCTTGGCAACATCCAGCCTAGGCTGGGATGGTACCATTCTCCAGGATTTAAGGTGCAGCTTTAGAGTTGCTACAACAAGCCTGTGGTCAGTATTGAGGAACTGAGCACTCCGGTAGACCCTGCAGTTCTGGATCATCCTCCAACGACCGTCAATGAGGACATGGTCAATCTCCTTTGCCACACCGCCAGCGTTGGAATACCAAGTCCAGCGATGAGCTTGCGGGCGCTGAAACCATGAACCAGCCACCCTAAGTCCATGACTTCTTGCAAAGTCAAGGAACTTAGTGCTATTCTGGTTCATAGTTCCTGACCCATGGGGACCAACACACACCTCATAACCATCCCTATCAGTTCCAGTCGATGCATTGAAATCCCCAAGACTAGAAGTGTATCTCGTCTGGGGCACTGATCAACCACAGACTCGAGTGTGGCGTAGAATGCATCCTTCACGGTAAGATCACTCGCCTCAGTCGGAGCATAAATAGAGACCAGGGAAATGACACCTAAGGAGTGACGAATCCTTAATCTCATAATACGCTCGTTGACCGGTGTTACCTCAATTATCATTGGGGTCAGCTTATTGGACACAGCCACAGCAACTCCTTGGGTATGGTAACCATCAGAGCGACCAGACCAATAGTAGGTGTAACCACCCACCATTATCTCGCCGCAATCCGGTCTCCGAACCTCAGAGAGAGCTGCAATCCCGATGTCCAAACGCTTGAGCTCAGATGATAACAGAGACAGGTGATCATCCTCTCTTAGGGATAGGACATTCCAGGCACCCACCCGAAGGGACCGCCTCAGGTTAACCCAAGGAGACCGCCGTCTGGTGGACGACACCTCAGCACCACTCCGACACACTCTCCCGCAATCTGACCCAGGGATGTTACCCCGTGGTTTCCCTCCTATCAAAGATTGGGGGTCCCAAAGGCTTTGCCCCAATCCCATCATCCGGTGAGCTGCCCTGCGAAGGGAAGCTGCACAGGAGGTACTCCCACGGAGTGGGTTTTCAGATTTTTTTGCGTTTTTGCGTTTTGCGGAATGAAGCGTTTTATGGTGGCTGGAGTGCAAGTCCTGCCACCAACCTCCTAATAAGAAGTAACCCAACTGCAGGAGGACGTCCGCAGACACAGTTGGGCACTAGATATGGATGGCCGTTGGCTCACAAGGAGCTCCTCCGCCCTTTGACAGGTTTTGTTTTTAATCCTGCTGGGTGTCCATATCCAAACACCCTCCTCACCAGAAAACCTGGTGGGGGAGACGGTTTAGTCACCGACAACCCGACGCTTCATTCTTCTTCGGCATTATTTTTTTTTTTTGTCAGGTCAGGTTCGATCTGTGACCTGCTTACAGGTACCATGTAAACCTGTACTAACCTGTTCCATGGTCGGGTTGGCGGCAACTAAACTAAACCAGGTTTTCTGGTGAGGAGGGTGTTTGGATATGGACACCCAGAAGGATTAAAAACAAAACCTGTCAAAGGGCGGGGGAGCTCCTTGTGAGCCAACGGCCATCCATATCTAGTGCCCAACTGTGTCTGCGGACGTCCTCCTGCAGTTGGGTCACTTCTTATTGGGAGGTTGGTGGCAGGATTTGCACTCCGGCCACCGTAAAACCCTTCATTCCGCAAAACGCAAAAACATCTGAAAACCCACTTTGTGGGAGTACCTCCTGTGCAGCTTCCCTTCGCAGGGCAGCTCACCGGATGACAGGATTGGGGCAAAGCCTTCGGGACCCCCAATCTTTGATAGGAGGGAAACCACGGGGTAACATCCCTGGGTCAGATTGCGGGAGAGTGTGTCGGAGTGGTGCTGAGGTGTCGTCCACCAGACGGCGGTCTCCTTGGGTTAACCTGAGGCGGTCCCTTCGGGTGGGTGCCTGGAATGTCCTATCCCTAAGAGAGGATGATCACCTGTCTCTGTTATCATCTGAGTTCAAGCGTTTGGACATCGGGATTGCAGCTCTCTCTGAGGTTCGGAGACCGGATTGCGGCGAGATAATGGTGGGTGGTTACACCTACTATTGGTCTGGTCGCCCTGATGGTTACCATACCCAAGGAGTTGCTGTAGCTGTGTCCAATAAGCTGACCCCAATGATAATTGAGGTAACACCGGTCAACGAGCGTATTATGAGATTAAGGATTCGTCACTCCTTCGGTGTCATTTCCCTGGTCTCTGTTTATGCTCCGACTGAGGCGAGTGATCTCACCGTGAAGGATGCATTCTACGCCACACTCGAGTCTGTGGTTGATCAGTGCCACAGACGAGATACATTTCTAGTCTTGGGGGATTTCAATGCATCGACTGGAACTGATAGGGACGGTTATGAGGTGTGTGTTGGTCCCCATGGGTCAGGAACTATGAACCAGAATAGCACTAAGTTCCTTGACTTTGCAAGAAGTCATGGACTTAGGGTGGCTGGTTCATGGTTTCAGCACCCACAAGCTCATCGCTGGACTTGGTATTCCAACGCTGGCGGTGTGGCAAAGGAGATTGACCATGTCCTCATTGACGGTCGTTGGAGGATGATCCAGAACTGCAGGGTCTACCAGAGTGCTCAGTTCCTCAATACTGACCACAGGCTTGTTGGAGCAACTCTAAAGCTGCACCTTAAATCCTGGAGAATGGTACCATCCCAGCCTAGGCTGGATGTTGCCAAGCTCAGGGATGAGAGTAGCTGAGGAGTTTGCGAACAGGCTGAGTGGACACTTGGGGGGTCTGCGTGCTTTGGGGGGTCCTGAAGAGTTGTGGAGCGCCTTCAAGCCCACCGTCCTTGATGTTGCCGGTGGATGCCTTGGAGCTCACCGCAGGGCAAAGAAGAATTTTGTCTCTCAAGGGACACTGGATACCATTGACCAGAGTCGCAGGGCCAGGCTGAATGGCAGAGCTGAGCTGTTCAGGGAGCTGAGGCGTAAAACTGTACGTGCACTGAGGGTGGACAAGGAGGCCTATGTGCGAGGAATCTGTGAGGGGGTAGAGCACCACCTGTGGACAGGTGATTCTCGTCCCGCTTACAGGGGAATTCGCGCATTACATTCATCCAAGCCCATCCCTCGGAGCACTACAGTTCGAGCAGAGAGTGGTAGGCTCTTGACAGAGGAGAATGAAGTGAAGGCCCGCTGGGCCGGTTACTTTGAGCGGTTGTACCAGGCTGATCCCCAACTGTCGAGTTGGACGTCAAGGGTGTTACAATCCCTGTTGCTGACCCTCGAATCAACTGTGGTCCACCTACGCTTGTGGAAACACGGGCTGCGGTGAACCAGTTGAAACGGGGCAAAGCTCCAGGGATCTGTGGCATCCATGCCGAACTTCTCAAGGCTGGTGGAAATGCTGCACTCGTGTCGTTGCATGCCGTTTTGTGCTCTGCCTGGAACACAGGCATCATCCCAACTGACTGGAAGAGGGGCCTTGTTGTCCCTCTCTGGAAAGGGAAGGGTGATCGCCAAGACTGCAACAACTACCGAGGGGTGACGCTGCTCTCAGTGCCGGGCAAGGTCTTTGCTCGGATAATTCTCGATAGGGTTCGCCACCATCTGCTTGAGCACCAGCGTCCAGAGCAGTCAGGCTTTACACCAAAGAGGTCAACGATTGACAGTATCCTTGCACTTCGTGTCCTCACCGAACGCAGACGAGAGTTTCGGCAGGGGCTGCTTGCAGCCTATGTTGATCTCTGTAAAGCGTTCGATTCAGTGAATCGGGATGTCCTCTGGAGGATTCTTGGTCTTCGTGGGGTGCCACCAAAACTGATCGATCTGATGTCTGAACTCTACTCTGGTACTAGGGAGGATGTCGGAGAGATCAAGTTGCGGTGCGTCATTTGGGAATGTCAAGATCTCGGACCTTGACTTTGCAGATGATGCAGTCATCTTTGCGGAGACTTTAGACATCCTCTTGGGGGCCCTCGAGGTGCTGAATGAGGAGTCGGAGCCGTTGGGATTACGGGTTTCTTGGGTCAAAACTAAGATCCAGGCTTTCGGTGACATCTTGGATGCTGCTGTCCTGTCTGTGTCTGTTTGTGGTGAGGATGTTGAGGTCGTGGAGAGATTCACTTACCTTGGCAGTGATATTCATGTCTCTGCTGGCTGCGAGTCAGAGGTCAATAGACGTCTGGGTCGGGCCTGGGGAGTCATGGATTCACTGGATCATGGGGTGTGGCGCTGCCGGTACCTGTGCGGGAGGACGAAAGTCCGAGTCTTCAGGTCCTTGGTACTTCCAGTCTTGCTCTATGGGTGCGAGACTTGGACTCTGACCAAGGATCTGAGACGGAGACTTAATTCCTTTGGTACCAGGTCTCTTCGGAGAATCCTTGGCTATCGCTGGTCGGATTTTGTGTCCAACGAGCGGTTGCTGAGAGAGACTCGGATGAGATTTGTTTCCTGCATAGTCCGTGAGCGTCAGTTGCGGCTGTATGGACATGTGGCTCGTTTTCCTGACTCTGATCCTGCTCACCAGATTCTCTCAGCGAGGGAGTCTCATGAGTGGAGGAGGCCAGTGGGTCGACCACGTGCCTCATCGTTGCAACAGGTTGACCATCATCTCAAGGAGATGGGGATGGGCCTGGCATCTGCCTGGGGGATGGCCAGACGGAGGCCCCTGGAGTACCGGCGGAAAGTGGACGCAGCGACGTGCTGTTCTGGCACATGCTCCCATACCTGACCTGATAGTCTGTGGTGAATCTTGCGGTGTGTTCCATGACACATTTGGTTAGTTGGTGTTCCACAACTCGGTGGTGCATTGTGGGTCCCTGCGGTCGGCCCACCGATGACTATACCAACTCGATTTTTGAAGCCAGACCTAACGCCATCTTTGTCCTCCCAAAACGAATGAATGAGACTGTTGGAGACTGAGGTGAATGCCACTTAACAATTAAATGTGATTCCTTTCTCCTTTGATCACAACCGGAAGCAGCGCACGGTAAATACTCCAACAATGCTTTTTTTTTTACCCACCCAGGAATGGACTAAAATCAAGTAGGAAGGTGGCATTGTCATCATAAATACACACCTTGAAGCAAGTATTTGTATTGACGCAAACACGCAGTGTTCTGTATTGTGGGACGAGCAATATGGCGTATTGAGCGCTTCCGGTGGCTTCAAGACTAGTTACATGTGGTATTGCTGCAATCAGTGGGGGGAGCCGGTGTAAAGACTTCAAGCTACCCCCCCTTCCCCTTTCAAGTTACCCCCGGGGGTAGCCTGAAATCGATTTCATCCTACCCCCTACGATTTCAGATTACCCCCCCCCCTCAAAACATTTATTTATGTGTTTATTTACAAAAAATAGTAATTTAATTGTTATTGAAAACTAATTAGGGAAAAACCATTGACCACGTGACCGCCTATAAAGAGTTTTCAATGAATTTTGATTTTATTATGAATGATTTTATTTTAATATTGTCATTAATTGAAATCAGTATTTCTCATACAGTAAAAGTTTTTGCCATATTTTTTTTTATGAAATCCTTCTTCGATATAGTTGATACAAATGGACATACTTACTGGTTTATCTTTTTAACCAACTCAGACTATCTGTCTATAATTCCAGCAATCTCTGTGTGTCTGTCTGTCTGTGTATGTGTTTCTGTCTGCGACCGCCGTTTCTCGACGACCCCCGGTCCGATCCAATTGAAACTTGCCAGGAATATTGCTGGGGACCTGAGGATGTGCCTTTTCAAGGTTTGATATTAATCGGATGAGCGGTTCACAAGTTCCGGCCATTTATTTATTAACCAATGACAGGACACGGTGCTATGACGTCACTATTGACGTTACAATTAAAACAAAATTGCACGTACGGCCACGCACCTCTGGGCATGCACTCGTATTTACAATGATGATAACAACGCAATAAAAATCAATGTATAAGAAAGGCAATGAAAACAGCTTATTTTTAATTCACAATTTAGTTGTGCTGGTGGTGGTCGTATGGCAGCTTTGCTGCCGGGGTAGCTCTCATTTCTTGAAGCGCGACTGTGTCGCTGATGCAGTGCCCCTCGACCAGTACACACACTGGAACTGGTACTCATTTCGCCGACCTCGGAAGGATGACAGGCTGAGTCAACCCCCTGGTGCTTGGCTCAGTGGTTAGGGTGGCGGCTTGGGATCCTGGGGTCCTGAGTTCAAGCCCCGTCGGCCTTTTTTTTCTGGGAAGAATTTCCAAAATCGGAGATGGTTACTGCCTGCGCGTGGGCTTTCTGCATATACATGGCAAGTTTCACGAAGATCCGATGAAAACTCTGGGTTGTGAAACAAAAAATGTCAAAAATAGGAATGACGTCATAAAAATTGATATGACGTCATAGTGATGTATCATATGTGCTGTAATTCATCTCTGCTCATGACCTGTTCGAGTCCTGCAAACAGAATTCAAAAAGCATACCTCGTTTCAGAGATAATTTTTTAGGTGATTTCCATTAGCGGAGATATTTTGACGTCATAACTTTTTTTTCTTAGAGGAATTTTCAAAATCGGAGATGGTTACTGTCTGTGCAGGGTATTTTTACATATATGTGCCAAGTTTCAGGAAGTTTCGATGAAAATTGTAGGCTGTGAAACAAAAAAGTCCACAAGAGCAACAACGTGAGTAAGACTTAGAGATCCTCCATCTACACAGCAGAGACAACCCGAGGAGGATGTCCTGATTGTCTCATTGCTTCCAGAAACCTTGGGTCCTACGGAGCATGTCAACAAAGTGCAGGCAGCATATCCCAAACAGATCTTTGTGAACATGAACATGCATGGGAAGATCATGAGGTTCCAAGTGGACGGTGGAGCAACATGTAATGCCCTGCCAATGAAATACTATTGTGGGGCCGGGTCTCGGTGGCGAGCACGACCGCGAGAGGGAGCAGTAGAGTCGGCTCCACCGAACACACCGGAATTTAGGTCGTACCTTCCAGATAAATCCGAAAGGTCACGGGTCCCTTATCGGACCGAAGATCGCCAATTGGTTCGACCACGTGGGATCGGATCAATTGCCAATTTCAATATACATAAATACCCACGTCATCCAAACTACCGGAGAAATTCACCCTCGGCAGGATCTGGGTGATCCGGGCCGTTACCAAGCCGGATCCGAGTCGTACCCCGAGCGGAGAGTACCAGTACCCTGCCGGGCCAATTGCATGATTACGGCAACAATGAAACCTCCTAATTCCCATTCGCAGCGTGGCAAACCAATGATAGAAAGGACAAGGACGAGCTGCGACATTCAACAAGAGGGGATTTATTTACAATGGGGGGGGGGGGGACACACACAAAGAGCAGAGTTATCCAAATAAGAAATGTAAATAATGTACAACAAGAATCACTTAACAATTCTACTAAAAGACGGGGTCCACGGACACACACACGCACACACAGATACCCAGAAGAAGATGGACCTCGAGGTCTTTATTATTCCTTCAGCTCGGAGAGAAGTCGAGCTGAGGGGAGAGAACGTGCTGGCTACCTGGCCGCGAGCATGCGGCTCGACGTCCACACCTTCCCGGAGCTCCAGTTGCCAAAAGCACGGACCAGGGTAGCCGAACCCAGAAGAGGTGAGACAAGGTGGTCTCTCTTGATGAGATGGTCGACCGCTCGCTGTAATGCGCCAGATGAGACACCTCCGAAGCGCGGGATGATGTCCGCCGCAGACCCAGACAGAAGCGCTCTTGTCGACAACCACTCACTGGCTTTTGATGCCAGGTTGGAAACGTCTGAATTTAAATGTCCTTTCCCCCAACAAATGCCTCGCACACGATGACCGGCTGATTGACAAAACGCCACGATCTATCTCTATCTCTATCTCTATCTCTATCTCTATCTCTATCTCTATCTCTATCTCTATCTCTCTCTCTCTCTCTCTCTCTATCTCTATCTCTATCTCTATCTCTCTCTCTCTCTCTCTCTCTCTCTCTCTCTCTCTCTCTCTCTCTCTCTCTCTCTCTCTCTCTGTCTCTCTCTCTCTGTCTGTCTATCTGTCTCTCTCTCTCTCTCTGTCTGTCTATCTGTCTGTCTGTCTGTCTGTCTGTCTGTCTGTCTGTCTCTCTGTCTGTCTCTCTCTCTGTCTGTCTGTCTCTCTCTCTCTCTCTCTCTCTCTCTCTCTCTCTCTCTCTGTGTGTGTCTCTCTCTCTCTCTGTCTGTCTGTCTCTCTCTCTCTCTCTCTCTCTCTCTCTCTGTCTGTCTGTCTGTCTGTCTGTCTGTCTGTCTGTCTGTCTGTCTGTCTCTCTGTCTGTCTCTCTCTCTCTGTCTGCCTGTCTCTCTCTCTCTCTCTCTCTCTCTCTCTCTCTCTCTCTCTCTCTCTGTCTGTCTGTCTCTCTCTCTGTCTGTCTCTCTCTCTCTCTCTCTCTCTCTCTCTATCTCTCTCTCTCTGTCTGTCTCTCTCTCTCTCTCTCTCTCTCTCTCTCTCTCTCTCTCTCTCTCTCTCTCCTGGTCCCGACAACCACACTCTTCCTCTTTTGAAGCGAGGGGCTTCTTCTCCTGGCCACTCGCCTCCTGATTGGTCAGACCCATCGCGCGATACCCTGGCCGTCTCCCATTGGACAGGCCCACGGTAGGCGGGGAAACTCCCACCCTTCTAGGTGGAGTCCTGATCGGAGGTGTTTGTAGCTCCGCCTTCCTCCTCACCTCCGACCACCTGCGTAATGGCGATGGTGTTGAGTGGGGGACGGGGCGGGTGAGACGCCGGCTCCTTGCCGATTGGCCAAAGAGGGACGCCATGCCCATGTTAATGTCCGCCCACACACGCGCTCGCTCGCCGGCGAGCAAAGAGCGCGGACACTGCCGAAAGCAGAGAGTTGTTAGGGGGGGGGGGTCGTTGGTTGGAATGTAAAATCCAAACTATAAAATAACTGCGCAGCGCACGTACACTTAATTCCCCTTAGACAAGGGACGGGACCCTAACTAGAAACACATACTTACCGATATAACTGATCTATAGGACCTGGCTGTTGTGTGCAGAAAGCTTCCAAATTCGTAACAATACCTCATGGGTCTGGATTATCAAATCATGTCAATGGATCAGACACTGGTGTTATTCAACAAGACTAAAGCTAAACCAAAAGGCAGCTGTCAGATACAGCTCATAAATCCCAGGAATGGCAAGCGCTATCATATTCAGTTTGTTATCCTGGAACAGGACAGGACTGCTCTCCAGTATTCTTTGATTATGCTTTAGTGCGTAATCAAAGAATACTGGGGTGCCACACAGCCCAGCAACTACAGCTAATTGAGATACAACATGAAAATATCTGCCACCGAGCTTGCGCACCGGCAACAAATCCTCCCAGCAAATCGCTGACACTTGATAATGTGATGCAATGCTATGGTGATATCTTCACCGGCATTGAACTGCTGGAAGGGGAGTATCATATCGAGACTGACCCCAGCGTCAAAGCAGTCGCACATCCACCATGCAGAGTTCCAGTTGCACTGCCTTCCAAGCTCGAGGAGGAACTCAGCCATTTGGAAGGGCTGGGCATCATCACATCGGTGACAACGTCAACCCCGTGGGTGAACAGTATGGTAACTGTGATAAAAACCATCTACAGGAAAATTGAGAATATGCATTGATCCGAAACACCTCAACATTGCTATCATGCAGTCATTACCCAATGGCGGTCATTGATGATATCGTGCCAGACTTGCAGAATGCACATATCTTCAGCACATTCGACACAAAAATTGGGTTCTGGCATATGCAGTTAGACGAGCCTAGTTCCTCTCTGACAACATTCAATACACACCATTCGGTCGTCACCGTTGGTTGAGGATGCCATTTGGAATTAAATCTGCACCAGAAGTATTCCAGAGGCATGTTGATCAGGCCTTGGATGGCTTACCCAGCTGTAAGAAAGTTTGTGATGACATTTTGTTGTACAGTGAAGGAAGAATGGATGAAGAAGCATTAGCAGATGACGATCGGAAGGTCATCCTGTTTTTCGAGTGGTTCAGACTGAAAGGATTGTGTTTAAATCCCGAGAAAGTGAAACTGCATCAGTCACAAGTCTCCTATCTTGGGCATTTACTTGCGAAGGAGGGAGTGAAGCCGGACCCTCGGAAAGTGCAAGCGGAAGTGGAGATGCCTGTGCCTACACCAGTAGGGCCATGTCTGATGCAGAAACTAGATATGCACAAATTGAGAAAGAACTTTTGGCTGTCCAGATAAATTGAGAAAGAAGTTCCACCAGTATACTTACAGCTGGAAGTAGAGAGTGCACACAGATCACAGACCATTAGAAATTATTGCCAAGAAGGATTTGGCTCGAGCTCTAAAACGCTTGCAGAGGATGCTACTGCAGATGCAGCAATATGAGGTGGATATTCAATTCAGGCCAGGCAAACAAATGTACTTGGCTGACACCTTGAGCAGGGCGTATTTACCAATGAAACCATCTGGACATCAGCAAGAGGATGTCAACATGCCGAATGATGTTCTGTGCTCCCATTGCACCAGTCAGGATATAGCGTAGCAGCACATACAAGCAACGATGGAACATTACAGCTGCTGTGGCAAACAAGTCGAGATGGACGGCCAGAAACAATACACTCGATGCCCGAGGAAATTCGACCATACTATCACATTCGCAATGAGTTCGCAACACAGCACGGACTTGTTTATCGTGGTGAACGCCTTGTCGTGCCATGGTCTCTTCGCTTTGAGCGCCTTCATTGAGCTCACCTGGATGTGGAAAGCAGCTTCCAGCGGGCTCGCGAATGCATTTATTGGCCTGGCATGAATGCCGATGTTCGGGACCATACAGAAATGCGACACTTGTAGTGCAACAGCAGCCAAACAAGCCAAGGAGACAATAAAGTCTCATGACATCTCCCAACTTCCATGGGAGAAACTGGCAGCAGACATATTTTACCTTCAGGATAAGCGATACCTCATGCTTGTCGATTACTACTCAGGGTTTATTGAACTTGATAAGCTGGACGACATGCGGTCATCCGCCGTAATCCACAAGATCAAGGCTCATTTTGCGTGTTACGGCATACCGGACACTGTCATTTGCGACAATGGCTCCTCGTTGATGTTTGCAGAAATGTGCAATTTTGCATCAGACTGGGGGTTTCACTTCAGGACCTCATCGCCAGAGTACCCACAAAGCAATGGTCAGGCTGAAAGTTCCATCAAGATCACCAAGCAGCTCTCGAGACGTGCCACTTGATCCCAATCGGATGCTTACCTCACGATGCTTGATTACAGGAGCACCTCATCTCAGAACACGAGTTACAGTCCAACCCAACGCCAAATGGGTCGCCAGACATGAACGTTGCTTCCAACCACCAATGTGCTGTTGAGGCCATCTTTGCCTCAGCATGTACCAGAGAAGATTGCAGCCAGTCAGTGTCGTCACGCGCACTACAACCACTCTGCCATTGATCTGCCTCCTTTAGTGCGTAATCAGTCTGCGCATCCAACCAGCCGGTCGTTACAGAGAGTGGAGGCTACTGCTGTGCATCCTGTTTCAGAACGGTCGTACAAAGTTGTAACATTTGATGGCCGACTGGTTTTTCCGATGCCATCTTGGAATTCTGGCAGGAACAAGCGGTCCGGGCGGTCGTCTCGCTGTTCTGGATGTCCAGACAAGCTAAATGTACGAACCCTGAGGGTTATGTCCATTTAATAGCTCTGTAAATTATCGCCCTCATGAGTAGCTGGAATGTCTGAATACTTCGTACATTTTATTAATTGATTTCGTAAATTCAGATTACTCATTTAAACAAATCAGATTGATTTATCAAACTTGTGTAATTATGTTTGAGCTTAAATATCTCCACAAGGATCTGAGATAAACCTTCCAAAATCGGTGGCCCATTAGTGTGCAAACAAAACTACTTGAGAAAAAAAAGTCTGATGTCCACAGTAATTTAGGTGACAATAAAGGGACACCACCAAAACTGGTTCCGGAGCTTATTGGGGCCAGGTGAGCCAGGCAGAGCAAGGTGGCATCTTTGGTGTGAAGCCTGGATCATGTGCTCTGATTAAATATTCCCATATAATAGGACTTTATTTACTCTTGGACAATGAACCACTTTTAATAAGGCATCTCATAATTATATTTTATTGGCAAACACACTCCATTTTAGGATGCCTAATGAAACTCATCATTTCATATGCAGTAACACCGGGAAACAAATTTATTATTATGTATTTGTATATTATATACCAGCAAATCCCACCCATCGCTTCGCTGACGGGAATACTTAGAGGGAATACGTGTGTGTGCACGTGTGGGAATACCACCCTCTGTTTTCAATTCCTCCCTCAGGGTAATAAGTCGTTTGCTGGTATACCACAACCAACTTTTAAATTCTTGCTTCTTCATTCCCTGGGAGTCCACTGCTCGACAATTTTCCGGAATGAAAACTGACCGAGTGCGATTTTCATTTCAGAATGAAAATTAAAAAAAAGAAACAACCTCAACTAGGCCCACTGTCAGCAGAATCATTGTATACAATACAAGTTCAGAGGTTAAACTGTGAAAAGTAAATCGGATCTTTTTTTAAGTGTGCAGATTTTTTGGGACATCTAATAACTCACCCTGAAATAAATTGTCGTCAATCATGTTTCTGCATTCCCCACAACTTTTGAAGTCATTAAAACCTATAATCATAATACAGAATCAACTCCATTGTGCATGGATTGTAAAGTGTAATAAGCTTATTATTATTATTATTATTTTGTGTGCAGCACAAGAATTCAGGAGGGGGTGGGTTGGCTGATGGCACCGTTGTGCCACTGATGCTGCCCTCTGGAGGTTACAGCAGGAATTTGTAATTCGGTCAGGGTGCCGGAGATGGCTCACTCTTCAAGTACGACACCCTGGAATTTTTAAGGTCCATCAACTTATAAAGGCAGACTGCTTAACGTCCATCCAAGGGACAGCAAATACATTGATGAATCACCTGCCTTTGAAACCCCAGGATGACATTTATAGCTGGGTCAGGATTCAAACCCAAGCTTGATGACTTGGAGGCAAGTGTTCAAACCTCAAGCTGCCAGTAGTACAGCGGATAAGCACAATAATTGTGCGTTTTATGAGAAAAGCATGAATTTTCTGACATAGTGAATACCATAAGGTTTATTTTCAGATGTAGAGGGAAGTCAGATTTGACCTCTGAGGACTGTGAGAGGTCAAATCCAATATGGCAGCCAGTCCACCGGATCTAATGTTCAAACGCGTTTAATTTTGGAACTATACAGTGTAAAAAAAAAAACATTTAAGGTGTCATTTCCAACCAAGTTTGGAATGGCCATTCGTTTGGTGATACTTTTGAGATCGCCAGGAGCCAAGGAAATGCATTTCGATCAAGCTCAAGGTCAAATTAAGTTAAAAACTTTTGGACATTCTTTTGGAAAAGACAATGGATTGGACCTTTGCAATATAGTGAAACTTCACTTCCATTTTGACACTATAGGGATAATAATACAAAAAAATTAACAGAATAGTCCCATGCTGCTAGTCTATTTAATACTTTATTAATAGCAATGATGATGATGGTAATGGTAGTGATCAAAATCTAACAGCCTCCAGAACAGAAGCACAGTGCAGTGCACTTGAGCGCAGCTTTGGCACACTTGCACCGTCCAGTGCATCCTTTCTCACAGCAACAGCGGATCAATTCATGGCACGATTTTGATGCTTCGGGGAGAGTGGTCCAAAGCGGCTGCCACCCAGTTTCCTTTGTCCAGCCCTAGTCAGATGGCTCTGGCATCTCTGGATCCAGGACCAATGCCTGGTTCTAACAGTTGGCCTGGTAGCAAGTACGCTTGATGTGCTGTTTGAGTGCTGCCTTGGTTGGAGGAATGTTCTCTAGAGTTCTAGACTTCTGTGTGAAGAGCTGTTTCCTGGCATGATTCACTTCCGTGCTCTCACTGGTTCAGTCGTACATTAGCACCACAAATCGCTCCAGCAGTAACATTGATCCTTCACTGACCTCACTTGGGATGCATAGGAGTTCATTGAAAGCATCATTCACCTCTGGGAAAGACTTCCAAGTTTTTCAGGCAGTCTTCTTTCCTCTGCCAGCGAATGCAGATAGTGTCACACCCAGTGAAGGTGTGAAGGACTGGGAGAGTCAGACACTGTGTTGGATTCATTGTGGCAACCATTTCGTGAACAGCTATGTAACGAAAGCTTGACCCGACACCAAAGGCAACCCACAGCTCATTAGGAGCTGTCTTGCTGAATGAAGCTACAGCCAGTACTACCACATCAGTATCAACAATACGTATGGTCACCTTCTGACACCACTTTTGCACAGCATCTGCCAAATGCAGAAGTAGACGAGTGTCGGTCTCCTCCTGCGAACATGGGGCAAGGCAGGCGAAGTATGACTCAGCCGGAGAGCAAAGGACTCCACTTCCATCTGTTGCATACAGTTCCTTGCCCTCTGCTAAAGGAAGATGAACTACTACGCGTGACAGGAAAGCAAACAATTAGGTTTTGTTATCGCATCGAAGGAAGTCCTTCCAGTTCTTTGGCATCACAGTAGAAGGAGCCACTCTTTTCCTGGTGCCCTTTCCCCTCTTCTGTCTTTTTGAAGCTGGCGGGTAGGTATACATCCCAGACAAGGTCGATGCGGCTGCTATTCTCAAGTTGAGCAGAGATGTATGGTGCAAACACTCTTTCTCCCTACTCTTGAAATGTTCTTGATGTTCCCGGATTTAGCATTTGAACCACAGCTGCACCATCAATAATTGTTGCATCAGCCATAGGCACACTATTCTTTTCGAGCAGATCTGATTCCAGGCAGCGAAGTTGATCTGATTTAACCCCAATCCGAATTTTCCCTCCAGTTGACAGAGGTGGCAGGGCTGCCTGGTTTTCATGGGAGAACAAATTGTCCATGTCTCTGTCTTTTGTTTGACAGGAGATGTACAGCCTCAAAAAGAGACCAGTCACTCTTCAGTGCTGCGAGCTGTGCCTTCTGAAGGGCTAAATAACTAAATTCGCCACAATGACACCACTCGGTATTCATTTGCAAATTTCAACTGATTGCTTATTTTTTTATAAATATTTACCTTGACCTTGACCTAAATTCATTTCCTTGAATTCTGACATCCTCAAAGGTATCACCAAATGAATGGGCATCCCCAATTTAGTTGGAAATGACACTGTTTTTCTGCGCAGTCTGGTTCCAAAATTAGACCCGGGTGACTAGCGGCCATCTTGGATTTGACCTTTCACTGTCCCCTCAGAGGTCAAATCTGACTTCCCTCCACATCTGAAAATAAACATTCTGGTATGACCTAACTATGCTAGAAATTTCATGATTTTCTCATAAAATGCACAATTTGTTAAAATATGAGAGCTTATCCGCTGTACTACAGTCTGTGTTTCAGCTGAGGAATGGCAGTGCAGCTCAGTTAGTAAAGTTCTTGTGAAGTGTTAACAAGAGGAAAGATCTATTTTACTCATTAGGCTCAACTGCATCCATGGGCATTCTTATGAAGAGTCGGGAGGGAAGGACAAGCATATGGAAGTATTTTTTTTAAAGGTAAGAAAAGTAGAAATGCTGACATAAAATAGGATTTGGCTTTGATGAATCCAGACGAGAAACAAGAGGACAGAAACTGGAAGAAATGGGGATTTAAAGGAAAACAAGGAGACCTCATAAGAATTGCAGACTTCAGTGGACAGACAAGGAGTGGATTGGACAATGAGTATATTTGACAGAGGAAGCTGGAGTGGGTCAGGTTATGGAAAGAGCTTTCAGTGCAAGACGAGCATGGAACCAGAAAAAGGTGAGAGGCCCCCAACCTGCTCACGGAAGAAGAGGAATAATTATCCATTCGCCTCAGTATCCCCTCTTCAATGAAAAAGTTCTTGTTTTTTTCATAGTTTGAGGATTTATGGAAGAGTGGAATGACAGAGGAGTGAAGTTGACAGATGTGGCATTGGGATTTGTCAAACAGGGAAGGACAATGAAATGGAGAAGGGAAGAATCCAGGTAACATAACTAAGGACAGAGACAAGACAAGGAACAAAATCAAAAAACTAACAGGGTCAAATGTGGAAAAGTGCGTGCGTACGTGTGTGTGTGTGTATGTGTGTATTGTCAAAACGGAATGTCAGTGAAACAAAGGATCAGGAATATCATGAGTTTGTGATGACTCATCTCTTGAGGAGTAGAGGGAACGTGATCAGACAGAGCATTGGAGGTGGTTCCAGTAGACAGAAAAGGTAGGCAAATGAGTGTAGGTGAACAGTTAGCCTGGATTTGCAGAAAGTAACAATATTTGGGTTGCTAGCTGAGTGAGTATAGCTTGGTCAGGCTCGAGAGGGACAAATACCTGAGAGGGAAAGTGGGGCAAGGCCAGAAGTGAGGCAATACAAAATTTTGAGTCCATCAACCTGTCTACAGCAGGGGGAGAGGAACAGACCTTGCACTGCAGCCTCATAGAGAGTGAAACGGAATAGCTTCAGGGACCAATTTGCCTCCCGTCAAGATCAAGATGTTGCAAGTTAGAGGCAAAGACTCCAGCCCAAAGTGGGGGATTGTACTCTATAAAGATCCTCAAACTCCCTGCAGGTTGTGAGGTGTTGTGGGACTCGAGGAAACTACAATTCTGCCATGATTGCAAATATGTTTGTCTTTCGGAACCTGCAGCTGTGAAAACTGGCTCCTTTGGCCGTTTACGCAGCCACAAGATGATCACCATATGGGAAGAAAATAATCACAACCGAGAACACCACAACTTGTCCATGATGACGAAGACCCCCACTACCCCCCCCTTCCCAGTTTTTTTTTTTTTTAACCAAACAATAAAGTTATCTTGCATCACAATGATGGTCTGCATCAATGTATATATATATATATATATATATATATATATATATATATATATATATATATATATATATATATATATATATATATATATATATATATATATATATATATATATGTATATATAAATAAAGTTCCTGTCAGAATTTACCATGACCTTCACCTCCAACTTTTCCCAGGAACCAAAAAACCTTCGCCGGGGAGATACCACGAGCAAAGTTAACTGCAAGACGAACACAGCTAGCTATCAGATACACAATCAAGGCCTTGTCATTTTAAAAATTTATTGTTCACGGCTTCAGCTATTGGAGTTTGAGAGTACAGATGTGAACACAACCAAGGCAGCAACAAGAGCACGATGGGAAACAACCGGCAACCTGTACATTTATATTTATCCTTCAGAGTGCATGCAGGATCCAAGATGTTGAACTGTGCACACAAGCTCAGAGACACAGCTGTTTACTTGGGAGGGTTGTAAATGATCTTCCTGCTCTTAAGAGTTGCAAATCGATGTCTCTTCAGGTACCATACCAATGGTATCAGCACAAACGACACACATATCACCTGCAAAACAAGAGAAATGCAAAGGCCATCACAGTCATGTAAACTTCAACTACTTCAAGTCTGGACATCTGCAATGCACTAAGAAGCAGCTCTTTGGAAGAAACTTCTGTGTCCAACACAAAAATGCAGCTGCTTATACAAATGCGACTCGTATACTTTGTGGATGCGCTGGATTGACAGGATGGCCTCAAGGTACACGCACTAGTCTCCAAGCCGTCTTCGCCTGGGTTTGAATCCCAGCCAAGCGAGAAACTGCCATCCCGGTATTTCACAGGCAGGACGATTTATCAACGTGTGTGCCATCCCTCAGATGGACGTAAAACGTGTGCCCCATCTGGCGGAAAATGTTGGTGGATGTTAAAGATCCCACGGTGTCCTTCGCGAATAGTCGGTGAGCCATCGTAGGCACCATGAACAATTTTCAAATTCCAACCCTTACCAGCAGAGGGCATTGTACCAGCGGCACAACAGTGCCCGAAGCAAATGATGCCAACCCGCAGCCTGTGTTGCACACAAACAAAGGCGAAGTGGGTGTGCTCAGTCGATTTAGTATGTGCCAACCACCTCTTTGCTACCATTAAACAACCCTAGAGGGAAAGGTTTTGGGTGAGACTACAAAGTCAATGAACCAAACCTATGCGCAAAGAAGACTGGACAAGGAGAGCTTCATTCTGGATGGAATTGAAGCTGCAGCGAACCAGTACATCAAGTGCATTGGCAGTGACGAATCAAATGAGTGAGAAATATTACAATATTTACATGAAGTAAAATGGCTGGAGGACATGATTCCAATACAACCACATGCAAGCAAACGTGCAACTCGCAACGTCTGACTTTACACCGCTTCCAATGAACTGGGGGCTTTGTTGTTTGGTGGATTTGTGCAGATCCATCAAAACGAAGTGGAGGTAATGAACAAACCTTTGTCACAATAATTCCACCGACACAGGAAGGGAATAAATAAATAACCAAAAAACAATTTGCTCAAATGTTGCACCTTGATGCCCATGCGCTTGCGAGCGTCGTGTTCAGGTTCGGCAGCCCATCGGAGGAACGTGCACACGTCTTTGGCCAACTGGCTCAAGGTGGCTGGAGTGCCTGTTTGTCGGACCGAGGACAGATATGGATGAGCAGAGGCAGAGGCATACCGACGTTCAGAAGTCTGTGCAATAATTATCAAGAGTTGTTTAACAGCAAATGAAAAGGAGATTCCGATTGATGGAAAAGTGGAGCACTAAAATTCATATCCCAGTATTGGACAAGCAAATATTTTACATCAAATGATGTTTGAAAGTGCAATATTAAACAGACATTGGCTGACAGGATAACCCAGAGGTATGCACACTCACCTCAAAACTGGCTAGCCTGGGTTCGAATCACGACCCAGCTATTAACTGTAATCCTGATGTTTCATGGGCAGGATGATTCATCAATGCGTGTGCCGTCCCTCGGATGGACGTTGACAGGGCGTCCAGTGTGCCACCATTCGTTGGTGGACGTGAGTTAAAGATCCCACTGTGTCCTTCGTGAAGAGTTGGCGAGCTCTCACCGGCACCCTAAATAAATTACACAAGTTCCTGCCCTAACCAGCAGAGGGCACTGCATTAGCTGCACAGCCATACCCTCAACCAACGATGCTGCCCCACAACCTTGTGCCGCAGACTAACGAAGAACAACACAGGCATAAGTCCGATATGCAAATGATAATTATTTTCCTTTGAGCTCCCCACCTTCTCCACCCTTTTATTTTAAAGTAAATGTTATTTTTATTCCTTCTAAATATCCAAGACGGGTTGAAATTTATCAAATCTTGGATGTTCTTTAATAACGGCATCTAGCTTGGTCCCTTTTAAGTATTGTGCAAAGATGGATGCCATGTTCATCCTGATTGCATCCTCATTCACATCAAATATAAAATGCAATGGGCCTCTTTACCTCCACCACACAATGTGAACGGAGGTTAGGTTTTCATCAGTCTGTGAACAGGATATCTCAAAAAGTTGTGGACAGATTCGGACAAAATTTGGTGGACAGGTTCGGCGTGTGACAAGGACAAAATGGTAAGATTTTGTTGAATTTCCAGACCTGGATCCAACAATTTTTTTAAGGGATTCCTTACCATTGAGGGATCGCGCTAAAAAACTGGTTGTGGTGCCGGGTTCGGTGGCGAGGACGACCGCCAGACGGAGCAGTTGAGCCGTCTCATACCGAACACCGGAATTGAAAGGTCGTCACCCCGGATAACTTCGGAGCCGACGGGTCACTTAAAGGACCGTGGTCGCCAATATTTTGACCGCGTGGCGGAGGGTTAATTGTCCAGATTTCCAATATACCAAAATAACCACGCGGTCGACCTACCGGGGAAGCCACACCCTCGGCCGACTTTGTCCAAACCGAGTCGCATGTACCGACTTGGGTCCGGCGTAACCGAGTGGGAATTACCAGAGCCACGCCGGTCCAAATGACAACTTACGGCACAAACGGCCTTACTACTCAAGCCTGAACCATACTGAGCCAATGACAGAAACGACAGGCAACGAGCTGGTACATTTAACAGGGGCTTATTAACAATAATCGGGAAGGGAGACACAGAGCAGAGTGAAACCGACTAAAAGAAATGTACAAGCAAACACTTAACGGTTTCTACTTTCAGGGCTGGGCCGACGGACGGACGGACGGACGGACGGACGGACGGACGCACACACACACACACACACACACACACACACACACACACACACACACACACACACACACACACATACACACACACACACACACACACACACACACACACACACACGAAATGGACCCCATCGAGTCTTTATTGGACCCTCCAGCCGATGAGGATAGGTCAGCTGGGGGGTCAAAGTCCGGCTGTGCACCTGTCCGCCTCGTGCGGTTTGTTCGGTCTTGTTTGGTGGGACTCGAACCCACAGCTTTGACGCAGCACCAAGCACCAGGGGTGAGGGATATGCGACGGACGCCAGCCAGCATGAAGGCAGACGAGACGAGAGGAACCCTTGTGCTCCGAGGAAGACCAGAAAACTAGACCAGACGAAAGGATCACCAACCGGCCAAGCGAGAGCAGACCAGCGCCAGCGCAGACAGAATGCGCCGAACACTCTCCCTCCCCCTCGCACACGGGGGCCAGAGGGACTGCCTCTGACGTCATCTCATCCCTTATTGGACGGGGGCGTCGGTTGCCTCGGTGGCCTGCCTTCATTGGGCAGAGGGCGTCAATGTCTCCGCCCCCCCCCCCCGAAGAGGCTGCGCAAGAGTATATGGCGTTCTGGCTTCCCATTGGCTGGCAAGCGTCGGCCGACGCTCGCTCCTCACTGAACGGACAAGAGGGACTCCAGGCTCTTTTTTGGAGCGAAAACCAGAGTGCCAGCGACCGATGAAAGCCCGCCTACACACATGTTCGGCACGCCAGCGCGCGAAGAATGCGAATAGTGCCAAAAGCAGAAGGGGGCTGTTGCCGTTGACTCCTTTGGAGGGTCGTTGGGCGATTTAAGATGTAAAAAGACCTGACTATGAAATAACCCCCAGCACACATGAAATTCCCATTGAACAAAGGGAGGAATCTTACTATACACATACTTATCGAAATAACTAAACGTTGGGACTGCTGACTGTCTGTGTGCAAGAGGCTTCCAAATCCGTAACAATATTACTCGGTCTCAAAAAGTAATGAATGGATTTGAACGAAATTTTGTGGATAGGTCGGGTGTGTGACAAGGAAGAATTGTTTTTCGATTTTGGTGAAGATCCGGATATGAGATTTTTTATTATTTTTTTTAAAAAGTGGTTCTTCACCATTGAGAGATAGAGCCAGAAAACGACAAACAACACGATATCTCAAAAAGTTGGAGACAAAGGACAAAACTAAGTGGATGAGTTGGTAACGTGACGATCACAAGCCAATTAGATTTTGGTTGATGTCTGGATCCAGATCCGGCCTATTGGTAAAATACAAAATGTAAACTGCTCAGCCTGGCGGAGAGATGTATGTAGTCTCCCAAGTGCAATTCTAATTTGAACAACTAGTACGTGCCCGTAAAAAAAAAAAAAAAATAAAAAAAAAATAAACCACACAGGCCGTTTCTTCGCTCTCACGTGCCCGAACGTGCGTGACCCAGAAGTTCGATATTATTCGCAGTTTCGATTATTCGCAATTTATTGTTAATACCCAATTATTTAATTAGGGCCAACGTATTTTACCTTTTCGCAATGTCGTGGCAAGGAAAAACAAAAAGAGAAGAGAAGAGAGAAAAAATTTACTTCCTGGTTCGGAGCATACCAGCACTCTGATGCTACCGAAATGTATACACCGTCTAATATGAAAACGATCATAACTTGGGCCATTGTGTTTATCTATAAATGCGCATAAGAAATCGAGAAATTATTTGAATACACGAAGTCATCACTCTCCGGAAGCCCGTACGTTGTAACCCATAATGGGGAACGCGGCTGAGCTTCCCTTCCCCATCGGCCACACCCACGCAACAACGTGTCTTCCCATTGGTTTGGTAAATAAATGGCCATAACTTGGGAAGCACTTGTCCGATTAATATCAAACCTTGAAAAGGCACATCCTCAGGTCCCCAGCAATATACCTGGCAAGTTTCAATTAGATCGGACCAGAGGTTGCCGAGAAACAGCGGTCGCACGCACGCACGCACGCACGCACGCACGCACGCACGCACGCACGCACACGCGCACACGCGCACACACACACACACACACACACACAGCTGGAATTATAGATAGATGATATTCGACAGAGGAAGGCTAATCCATTTGGACATAACGATCGCTAAAACCAGCAAATTTCATACCAAACAACAAATAATGGATAATGAAAAAGCAACGGTCTATTAATTGGCTGTCGATACAAACATGCTTCAATTAAGTTCCATGCAAGTGCTGAAACAACCACAAATTGTGTTCAAAACCCAAGATACACAGGACCTGGGTTGACAAGGACTAATTTCAATGGTTCACCAACGCTCCACACAATAACTCATGTGTGGTTTGGTTCACAAGTGATGATCCGACGCTCTCAACGTTCGAGTGTAACGAGATACGTTGCCGTTTCCTGACATTAAATAAAACGAGTACGAGAGGAACACGAGAGCCAGAAAATTTGGCGGCCACGGATACGAGTGCAGACAAAATTATCCACGTCACTGGACGGTTCATCAGCATTTGATCCTGTGGCTCAAAAAACTTAAAATGTGACAACGGTGAACATCAGCATTTATCGGTTATTTTCAGCTTGAGTTATGGCCAAGAGGTGGTCAGCCAACATTCCTCAGATGGTAGTGTTTTTAAAGTTTTTTTTGTTTTTTTTCTTCGATCCAATATAGCTTCCAGACCACGTGACCAATGACATCTTTATCAAACCATATTTCCCATGGGCAGTTGATCAATTAGTTAAATTTTGCATTAATCGGTTAAGCGGTTTCTCCTATATACCTGGTGTTGGTTTGATGGCTTGAGTGGTGGGCTTGGGATCCTAGGGTCCCAAGTACAAATCCTACTTGGCTGTTGAATTAATACCAGGTGGGGTTGACTGTCGGTCATCCTTCAAAGGTCGGCAAAATGAGTGCCAGCTTGCTGGTATCCTGTGTCGGAGTGACGACCCGTCCAGGATTGTGCCCATTAGCCAAGGAGACTGCTGAGGCAGCACCAACGCTCTGCACAGAGTATGGTCCCACTGGATGGATGGATGGTTTCTCCTATGAATATTTTCATAGATTTCCCTGAGATCCAATATGGCTGCCAGACCACATGACACATCCATCCATCCATTAGGACCATACTCTGTGTGGAGCGTTAGTGCTGCCTAAGCAGTCTCCTGGGCGAGTCGCCACTCTGACACAAGATACCACCAAGCTGGTACTCATTTTGCAGACCTCAGGATGACAGGCAGTCAACCCCACCTGGTATAATTCAACAGCCAAGCAGGATTTGAACTCAGGATCCTAGG
Organism: Eptatretus burgeri; assembly: GCF_056783735.1. NCBI lineage: Eukaryota > Metazoa > Chordata > Myxini > Myxiniformes > Myxinidae > Eptatretus > Eptatretus burgeri. Next base: position 93,413,014 of record NC_140971.1, read on the forward strand.
ATCCCAAGTACCCTTGGGTCCTGAGTTCAAGCCCCGTTGGCCGCTGAATTAAAACACTAAGGGGTCGACTCAGCCTGTCATCCTTCCAAGGTTGGCGAAATGAGTACCAGTGTGTACTGGTAGAGGGGCACTACATCAGCAACACAGTCGCGCTTCCAAGAAATGAAAGCTTCCCCAGCAGTTAAGCTGCCATAAGCAAGAAGAAGAAGAAGAAGGATCCCAAGCCCACCACCCAAACCATCAAGCCAACACCAGGCATACATGATGCATGATGGTCATTTTAATGAAAATCCTGTTCAAATTTCAAGTCAATCAGATGAAAATTAACAATTTTAGAAACTCGGTTTATGTTGACCTTTTGTCCGATGTTTACCTCAAAAAGAGTTGGTGGTTGAATTTAGTGACCTGATATGCAAATCCTATTCAAATTTCAAGTGAATTGGATGAAAAATTTTGGATTTCAGAAAATTGGCCGATGTTTATCTAAAGAGTGACTGCTATATCACATGGTCATATATTGTACCTGGTGTTGGCTTAGTGGTTCCGGAGATGGCTTGGGATCCCAGGGTCCTGAGTTCAATTCCCGTTTTCCACTGAATTAACACCAGGGGGTTGACTCAGCCTGCCATTCTTCCAAGATCGGCGAAATGAGCACCAGTGTAGCAGCCAAAAGGCTGCACACGAAGGGAAGGGGTATCGACAGATTGATTAAATCTGGTATTGGTGTGGTGCAGGCATGATGGGCCAAATGGCCTCTTCCTGCACAAGAATATCCTTGTAAAGTTTCAATTTCCTCCACTGAATGGTTTTCGAAGTACACAGTTGACAAAATGCAGACACGTACGACATACGGCATATACACGTACGCAACCGATCGCTGAACCAAACTTTTCGCTTTGAGCACTGGGTAATGAAGACATATGTTCGCATGAAATTAGCCACAATTTTACCAGGAATTATTCGATTCATTTTGTTTCAGTGAATTTTGTTTCATTTTGTTTTGCTGCACGTGACGGTGGAGGGTTGCGGGAGGAGGGGTGGATATTCTACAGGATGACCACAAAAAAAAAAAAAAAAAAAAAAAAAAAAAACACCTGGTATCGACCTTACCTCTAATAATTTCCACCATGCCAATGACATCCTTTTCTTTTTGCAAGTGTGCAAAGCGGAGTTTGTGTGCAGTCTGCAGGCCTCAATTTCGTCAAGTCTGCCTCATGTTTTGCAACATGCCATTGACAACGAAAGAGAAATTGTTTTCAGTCAAAATCTACCCGAGAACGAAATCCTTCAAAGAAGACTTGAACTGAGTTCAGGGTGAGATGCGGACAACGGACAATGTCAACCAAGGAAGGCCACGATCCATTGAAGATTTCTGCCATGACCTTTCCTGGGAAAGCACATTTCAAACCCCGCCTCCAAAGCCAGTCACAGACTGGGAATCCGCCGTCGTGCAAAGTCCTTCCTCGGCCCTCTTGAGTTCCTAACCACTTACAAAGCTTTTGTCCACAGCCTGATGGAGTACTGCTCTCCCCTCTGGGCTGGTGCTCCTGCCTCCCACCTTTCTCGGCTTCACGCTGTAGAAACCAAGGCATTTCGGATCATTGGCATCTCCCGCAATGAGGCTGAGTCTTTGGGCCTCTCACTCAATCACTGCAGGTTGGTCGGTGGTCTTTCTGTCTTCTACCGTCTCCTCTCCAGTCTCGCCCCCCCCCCACTGCTCTCTCTGCGATTTGTCCCCACCACATTTCCTCAGGGCGCTCAAGGTCCGCCAACAACCCCCTCTGGTAAAACTACCAAAATCACGAATCACTGCTCACCTTCACTCTTTCATTCCTCTTTTTTTCCCGCCTTTGGAATAAACTCCCACACCGTCTTCAATCCCATTCTTCCCTCCAGGTCTTCAAAATAGCTGTTCACCACCACCTCTTATCATCCCCCATCCAAATCCTCGATCTTTTCTACCCCCGATAATCCACCCAAGCCCACCTCCTTCAAATTCCCTGCTTTCCTTCTTGAAAGTCCCTGTCATGTCCATCTTGTTTACCCCGTGTCCCCCGCCCCATCCCTCTCCCTTCCACAGGTCTCCTAATGTCTGTTCCATGTTGATTTATCCTTCCCACTCCCTCCCCTCCTGTATCATGCCCCCCTTGATGTGTGTTGTGTGTTAGCTCTCATACGAGCCTCGACAAGGTATACAAAAAAAAAAAAAAGCGGAATGACCGATAAAGTCCATTTAAACCACCGCAGCCGAATGTGTCGGAGTGATAAACATTCTTTTTCTCATTGAATACAAGTGTGCCTGCAGAGTCGAGACTGACACCCGGAGCATGTGATCCAAACTAAATCAAATCGATGATGTTAAAGATATCCATGTGAAACTTTCCATCGTGATCATGCGTCATGTGAAGCAAACATGTACCGAAGAACATTGTCATTTTAAATAAAAATAAAGGTTTGTTAAATTGTATGGGCACCTTTTTCTTTGTGGTCACTTGTTGTGAACCATAAACGTGCAGGTAAATAAATATTGCCCTTTTCAGGTCACAATAAATAAATAAATTGGAGCTTAAATTCCCCCACATTCTGGGAAATCCAAGGTTTTCACATCAACACTCATTAAAACAAGTCTTTTATTTATTTATTTATTTCTGAAACCACTTTGCCTGTGAAACAGTGAGTGCTGTGCTGAACGAAGCACTGCAAGCTCACATGATACATTTCAGAGGGACGACAAGTGATGGACGTAAAGGTAGCTGGCTTGGGACCTAAGGGTCCTGAATTTGAGTCCCCCTTTTTAACCGTTGAATTAACACCAGGTGGGGGATGACTCAGGCAGTCATCCTTCTGAGGTCGGCAAAATGAGGATCACAGTGCACGGGGGTAATAACCATTTGGGGTAAACTGCATCAGAGTGGTGACACGTCCAGGACTGGACTCCTTGCTACTGAAACTGCCTCGGCAGCCTGATGCACCTTCATGATGTGAAAAGAATGGTATTATTATATATTAATGTTCTCGACAGATGTCACAAAAAAAATTCTCATGAGTCGCTACCAAAATAAAAACAGGCACTTCAGGGAAAGATCAACTGAAATTATAACAAAAAAAAATTACGGTTAATGGTTTGTTCACATTTTCCAAAATACAGCAATCACAAACAGAATGCACCCATCAACTTCCACAACCACAAAGCGAAAGGACATACCGTCTTCATACTCAATTATCTCATTGTAGAGGGCTGGAGCCATGCCAATCGCCTGGCCAGGGAAGTAAGGATTGTGATGAAGACCCTCAAGGGGTGTCACACCAGCAGGAGGATCACAATAGCCAGTGAGAATTGAAAACACATAGTCCTCACCACCATGCCTGCACAAATAAACAATTGGAGACTGGATACAACATGAGGGATAATATGTCACACATGGACACCGAATCGAAAAACACCCATACACATTTGTGGGTTTGTCCGTCACGCTGCTATTCCGATACTTCTGGGCCAATTACATCCAGACTTGCTACAGAGGATCAGCATGACCACAATTAATGTGTTTGGGTGTTTTCTTTGCCGGTGGTCTTAGGGGGATGAAAGGGGGGGGTGAGGGGTGGGGGATGCAAATTGTCTATGTAAGTGGGTATCGTGTAGCATTGCCTCCACATGGGAAGAGTGTTACAAGTCTCCACAATTTACAGTACAGTATTCCTTGTGCCCACGTTTTCCAGTACAATGAGCTGTTTTGAAAAAATAGCAATAGGTACGTTTTTGCTTCATGCACATAACCCGAATTGTTTTGTTTTTTGTTTGCATATACAGAGCTGTCAGTTGCCTACACACCGCCCAAATAAAAGGGATGTACCAGAAGAACGTGTTGCATGCTTGGAACAATATTGTCCGCCAGGCAGGTACTCTGCTGGTATTCAATAATTGTATGTAATAGTAGCACCTGCTCCATGCGGGAGCAGACAATGGGGTCATGTTATTACATTTATGATTAGTTACACCGGAAGAGTACCCACCTTATCGGCGATCTTGTGTCAAGTGTGCAACACATTCTTCTGACACCCTTTTATCTGGGTGGTGTATATGCAACAAAGTGCTGCCTTGATCGCTCCCGAAAATAAAAACAATATCCCATCACATGCACATATGTATTTATATATATATATATATATATATATATATATATATATATATATATATATATATATATATATATATATATATATATATATATATATATATATATATATATATATATAGCTTGTGGTTATATAAAATACATTGTGGTTATATAGCTCGGATAATTCCAATTGCAAAAAGAAAAAAAGATGAAGGAAGAAAAAAACAGCCTTTTACAGTGGCATGAAGCACGACAAAATTTAAAGCAAATGTATACATGTTCACTGACCTGGCATTTACAATTAAAGATAGATCAGGAGGAAGGTTTCCACCATTTGCTGCCCGAGCAGCATTATCATTGGAATAAGGACTTTGAAAATAATCAGACAATTTTCCTGGACGGTGAAACATATTTCCCTCATCATCAGGTCCATCTTCAACCTGAACCTGAAAAAAAAGCAAAACACACGATATGAAAGGGTTGGTGAAGTTTGCGGCGTTTAAAACTGTGCAATTATATCGTTTTGCCAAAAGAAGGTGACCTTTTAACCTGAAAGGTGTTAACATAAGCCCTGTGTAAGGAGAGATACAAAACCAAATTTCCATTTTCTGGTAAAAACCAAAAGTATAAATTATAACATCATTTTCATACTCAAAATCATTTTACAATCTTGAAAGTAACACTTCACTGGTTTCTTGAAGACAAGGAGAATAGTTGAGAGTTTTGTCTGCTGGAGGCCAACGTAGAAACTCCCCTGAAAAACTGGTCCCCACATCACAAGGACTGTGACAACACCTGCTATGCTGAGTTGGGCAGATCTAGAAAAAGGAAACGGATGAAAACTCCAGGGGAGTCCATGTCCCTTATAGTTTCCATCAACAGATGACAAGGTGATGGAACTCAAAATCAAATCCCCGGTCTTTTAGGGTGAGGGTTATCCTCACGGCTGGGCCACTCAGGCTGAACAACAACAACAACAACAACAACAACAAACTCTTCAAAAGAAATAGTGAACGACTTCAATGGCATCATTCGCACCAGGGGGTAAGGCCTCAAGTTATGAAGGGGAAGTAACAGTGGGGAAGGCTACAAGACCAGAAATGAGGGTGGGGAATGGATTTTGGAGCGATAACGGCATAATATATATATATATATATATATATATATATATATATATATATATATATATATATATATATATATATATATATATATATATATATATATATATATATATATATATATATATATATATATATATTGTTGCGAATTCGCGCCCGCCGGCGTGCGGACGGCCACGTAACTCGAATCGCGGAACGTCGCCCACTGGACGGACAATTCAGTCGTGACCCTCCAGCAACTATCGCACGGAGCCAGTCACGGGTGGGCCTTTCGACCTCACCACAATCGTGCCAATCGGCCACCCGCGTAGGATAGGGTTGTTCGCCAAACTCGCCCTACCTAATTACCCACGCGGATGGTAAACCAGGCGATCGTACCTCACCGCAGGTCGACTCCGGACACGAGCCGCTTGGGCGGCCCATTCCGTACTATCGGGATAACCGAGCGGTGTTATCGTTGACCTCGACGGTTCAGATTATTTACCGGGATGTTGCACCTACTACAAACCCTTTACGTGAAGCAAGATGGAGGGTCAATAGAGAAAAGACAAAGCGAAACGGGAAAACAGTTCACACAATGCACATTTATTTCCGGGCACACGGAAAGCACGTATATACAGCCATACAGTCAAAATGCACATATAGCAACCAAAACAATAAAAGCAACAACGAAGCAGAGTTAATACTGACTACGCGCACACACGGCAACACTTATACAGCTTTACTTTACAGACGGTGCCAACACACATTTACACAAAAGCAAAGAAAAGAAGCCACCCTCATAGACAAGGAGGCAGACGGGCCTGTAGGCCAAATGTGCGCGTGACCTGGAGGAGCGGCCAGGTCCACGAGACCGGGGGGGTCCTCCCCGCGTCTTCATGACGCGTTGGCGGGCAAGCCGCTAATCTGGCCGCGCGGCTGTGCCCCGACTCCGTGCTCCTTGGCAGGTTTCGTTGGCACGACGTTTGGGGTGGGGTGGGAACGGGGCCCCCTTTTGCACTATCCCAGCACGGGGGTAAAGGGGAAATTGTTGATGCCCTGGGGGAGGAGAATGGCTGGCTGGCTTGGGTCCCGCGACGAGACGAGCGATTCCCCACACCGTAACCGCATCGCCGACCGCTGTCCTTCTTGCCTCGGACCAGAGCTCCCTTGCTTGCAGTTCCACCGCGACTCTTCTCCGTTCCACACTCTCCTCACCCGACCGACCCGACTCTGCCACTCTGCCACTCTTCTCCTTGCGCTCGCCTTTTTATAGGCGGGCAGGAGAAGCCAGTATGCAAATATTCGGATCAGAATGACCTCGGGGGCGGAGCCACGCTCGCCCATTGGTCGGAGGAAACGGGGGCGTGAACCTCCCCTGATCCTAGAATTTGCATATATCGACTTCACACACACGCGCCTGGAGGCGGGGCCAAGCCGCCCCGCGCTCGCTAATTGGACAGAGGAAAAGTGGGCGTGAAGAGTTTCTGATCCGAGTTTTCCCCTCGGAAAGGCCGCCATTTGCGCTCGCGGCTCGGTGCGTTCGGCACCAATCCCTGAACGGGCCCGAGACAGCCCGACGTTCAGTGTTCACAGGTGGTGCGGGAATGGCCGTAGAAGGAGAGAGGTGAAGGTGGTGGAGGGTTTTCGGTGGTGGTTTGATGGTTATGGTGCCGTTTGGGAATGGCGGTGATGCGATGATGTGGGAGCATAGATGGTGGCGGTGGCGTGGTTGTTGGCGTTGTTGTCTGAGGGTTGGAGTGTGGTTGTAGTTGGTGACGATGGCTGGCGTGGTGGTTAAGGTGGTTGTTGTGTGATGGCGGTTGAGACATGGTTGGTTCAAAATAAAGATATAACAGAAAAATGACTGACACAAAGCGTCGCAGCCCGGATGCATCACATAAATTCCCTCTATACAACGGGTTTGGGCGAACTACACATGTACTTAGAGATATCTCACCTACGAGCCCTTCATGGTGTAATGCGAATTTCCACAGCCGTAACAATATATATATATATATATATATATATATATATATATATATATATATATATATATATATATATATATATATATATATATATATATATGTACATATACACACAAACGTATTGTTGCAGTTCTGAAAACCTCTTTCCTCTAAGGCAATGGCACCCAACATACAGTGATCCCCAGACATTTCATTAGTATACGTGCAGTTGGACCTTCCCCTCATGTCTCATGGGATACCGGGAAGAGGTACTTTGCGTGGATCTGATAGGTCAGTCTAATTCTATCTCTATCTTCATTCCAGCTCTTTCCTCTTATCTGTGAAATAAATCAAAGCAGGCACTGCACCTAGAAGGCCGCTTGTAAAAATTACGATGAAAAACCCTCCACCTACACTGTACAGGACACACGAGGCATGCTCTTTCATTCAAATCTGCATCTAATAATTATATCTCTCTTCTTTTCAACCCTGATTTTCATCCAATCCTTTCCTTCAATCCATGAGACAAAGCAAGGAGGGCGCAAATGCACGATAAGAGACACGCGTGCAGCCCTGTGATAATGATTATAATCACCACCACACTGTACGGGACATGCATGGCGCACATCTTCATTTGGGTCTGCGCGCCGATTTACAACGGCGTCTCACAGTCGGCCTTCACTCGCCACCTCGGCCACCAATATCTCCCGCAAACGGCAGAGGTCATCCCGCGCCTCCTCCTCGATGCAGTCGCCACCGGGCAGGGGCATGCTGCACGGCCCAAACCGCTCGGGCCGCATGGCGTGCGGACGGAACAAGCGCATTGACCAGTGCCAACCACAGAGCGCCGGGGGTGCCCGAACGGGCATGTGGTCGTCCAGTCGCCGGAACACGGCCTCGTCCAGTCGCCGTCCGGTGGCGACTCTCGTCCAGTCGCCGGAACACGGCCCGGGAGCTCAGTGTAAGACGATTCATGTTGCGGTGTTCCGTCCAAGAGAATTCCGCATCTCGGCCATGCTGCGCCGGATGTACAAAAGGGACCACTTCCGGCCGGATGAGCCTGGCAGCATGGGGCCAGGGTCCAATGTCCAATAGGAGCGCATTGCTTCGGGTCGTCACTCCACCCCTACATCATGGGTTTTATAAAAGGAGGATGGCGAATGATCGATATCTCTATCTCTCTCTCTGTGTGCCTGCTGCTCTGCCTTCCCCGCCTGCCGACTCCCACCTTATTCACCTGCTGGGTCCGCCCACTTATCCGCCTTCCTTGCCTGCTTGTTCCGCCCACTCTCTGGACCGGTGCACGCGCTGAGCCCAGACAGTAAGCAAGCAGGAGATAACACGCCGACTCTCAAGGTGGGATCGCTCAGCGGAGCATCCCCAAAAACATACTGGGTAGCGCGGTCGGCCGACTGTGCAAGGTGTTGCGAGGCCGTTAGCCTTCATCTACTCTTTCTTCTGATGACCTCATCTTCATCGGTGTGTGTGTGTGTGTGTGTGTGTGTGTGTGTGTGTGTGTGTGTGTGTGTGTGTGTGTGTGTGTGTGTGTGTGTGTGTGTGTGTGTGTGTGTGTGTGTGTGTGTGTGTGTGTGTGTGTGTGTGTGTGTGTCATGGCGCCTGTCCGAGCCTAAGTTAAGAGTGTAGAAGACATATCGGGATAAGTCTGCTCTGTGTCTGCTTTGGTAAGTTGCTTGCCTTGTTGTCGCACCCCACATATTCCAAACTATCCCTGCTTGCATACAATAATTAATCCATTTACTGTGTCACATATTTTTCCTCACCTGTTTGTTATCAAATGCTTGTATAGAAATGTTCCCAGCTCGTTTTAGTCTTTTCCTTCATTGATCCAGCATGGTCCGTATCCAAGCCCAACGGGAACTTGATTTCCCAACGATCCGTTCTTGTAGCCGGTACGTCCTTGGCAGTTACGCTCGGCTGCATCTGATCCGGTAAGGTGACCCGGTTTGGACATGGAGTACCGAGGGCGTGTCCCCCGGTAATTAGGTCACATGACCATTTTAGGTAACTGGTTAAACAGTAGACGGAGGACCCTAGATCATGTGGTTGAGTTATTGGCGATCACGGTCGATTAGCAACCCGCAGCGTCACGGAATTATCCATATAGGATGGCCTGCGATTCCGGAGAGTCTTGTGGGATAGCTTTCCCCCCTCGTGGTCTTCTCACCCCGACCCCGGGCCGCACTAATATATGGTTGCGGTTCTGTGTAACCAGCACTCCCCGAAAGCAATTGCACGCAACATATAGTGATCCCGAGACAGTTATCTCATTAGTATTCGTTCCATTAGCCCTTCCATATGTCTCGTGGGTAAATGCGACAAGCTGCGTTTTGCATCGGGCTTTTAGTTTGGTCTTCAATCCCTCTCACTCATTTTATTTCACGCACGAACCCTGCCATGCATGCACACCATGGGCAGAACAGTGACGTCATAAAGAGTGACTGCAGCATTCAAACGGCATGCCATTAACCAACTGACGCCTCACCTCAGACCCTCACCATGACGCTACAACGCTCATCATGATCACAACAAACACCTTCTAAAAATCCCCACAACTACCAGTGCTTGACCTCTTCACCGCAACCGCAATTCTACGTATGCAATTATGACATCACAATGAAGGCAGCTATGACATCATGCAAAAATCATGCCAATTCCACATGAGGAGTATTTGCCATGTGCCAAGTTTAAATTTTTCCCATGGTGCGGTTTCAGAAATACAGAGGTCCAAAGTTTTTTTTCCTTTTTTTCCAACATGACTGCCACACCACATGACCTATGATGTTATAATCATCATTTAAGCATGCAACATGAGTAGTCACGCGTATGGTGAAAATTTTGTCAATCCGACAAGCAGTTGCAGAGAAAAAAAAAAAACGAACTCGCATTCTGGGCGGACAAACACACAAACAAATGGACCCAAATGCAACATCCGCTCCTCTGGCGAAGGTAATAAGGCCAGTTCTCTTGTGTTGCGTGGAGACCTGGACCTTTAGAAATGTGGAAAGGAGAGCTTGCTGAAGAAGATTAACATGTCATTGCAAAGAGGATTGATGGTGATCTCTATGAAGGAAAGGAAGAGGTAGGAGGATATTAGGGGTTTTGATTGGAGTAGGTAACCAAGCTTTGCTAACGGCCAACTCACTCCGCTGGTGGAGAAGTGGTGACACGCCAGCAGATACCACTTACCAAAACCTCCAAATGAATTATAACACAAAGAACCACAATGACACCCTTTGAATGTGGTTACATCCACCCCAGCACACAAGGATGAACAAAATCCACCCACACCAGAATAAACCAAGGAAGCTATTCAGGCAATAAAAAAACCATGACGCTTGCCAGGGTTTATGAGGTCACATCCGAAGCTCTTAAAGCTGCAGCACAGGACAGTGAAGTATTTAAAGCCCTCCACAAGGCAGTGTGCAATGTCTGGAACACCAGAAAGTGGCCACTGTAAATGACCAAGTCAGTGCATATTGCTTTGCACAAAAAGAATGAGTGAGGTCTACGTGGCAATTACAGAACGCTTGCACTAATCAGCCATGCAAGTCAGATCATTCTCCATGTGTCAAATGCAGACTGGAAAGAACCACCAGTATTGAAGCGAGAGAGACCCAATGTGGCTTTGCACATGGTGAGGGCACAACTGATGAGATCTACCTTTTGAAAGGTGTGGCCGAAGCTTACGATGCAGGAAAACACCCTCTCCACCTGGTATTTGTCGACCACAAGAAGGCATTTGACTCTGTCAACCAAGCACTGCTGTTTATGAAACTGTTGGGATTTTGGTATAGAAGAGGATGTGATGTGACTGCTTGAGGATCTCTACATCAACTCAAATGATCAGCTCTGCTGGAAAGGGCAAATGACAGACGAGTTTGAGATGATAGTCGGAGTACACCAAATCTGTCCATTGTCCCCTATATTCTTTAGCCTCGACACCGAATGTCTGATGTGCGAATGGTATGAATGCACATCACACCGAAGGGCACCAATGCAAGTGGTATCTCTGTGAAGGAGATGAGATACGCCGATGATGTCGTGATGGTGCTGTGCAGATCTGACACAGAAGAGATGCTTGCTATCGTGGATGACATATCAGATGATTATGGGCTGGTAATCCAAACCTGGTAAGATGGAATACATGGTTGTCCAGCCAACAATAGATGACAACACAATCACATACCACTTGATACCCATACCCTGCATCACTTCTTTCAAGTACTTGGGTGTGTCGATCAACCACACTCCAGATGACAGCAAGGCGGTGTGAATGAACATAGGTATGGGCAAATCCACCCTTGAGGAGTGCAAATACCTACATTCGACCTCAAAACAAAGGCACAACTTGCTCAGGCACTAATCATGTCAAGAGTACTGTACCACCAAGGTGGGACCACCACCTTGTTGTTGAAGGCAACCGACATCAGGCGACAAGACGGCTTCGGCCGAACCGTCTGGCGACACCTGCTCAACATCAAGTGGCACGACCATGTCACAAACGAGAATCCAATTGAGATGATCAGTGACCGATGGTGCCTCAGCAGTAGCAATGTGATTGAACACAAAGCAGCATGGCTGGGCCATGTGATTTCACCAAAGCATGGTGGACTGGCAGCAGCTGTTGTGGATGGTTTTCCGGAGAGATGTCATCGTTCAGTTGGTCGACCAAAGATGCGTTGGGTTGATAACATCCTAGTGGTCAGGGTGCATAATCACTGAATTCAAAGGAAAAGCGCTGGAAAGACAAGTTGTGTTGAAAGCGGTGGCAGTGGTTCTGGTGGTGAATAATTTGAGGTGACCACGGGCTCATGCCCATGTCTAACGATGATGATGGTTGGAGGAAGGGCCAGGCAGGGCAAAAAAAAGCACAAGAGGATTGTCTGCATTTGTTGGTGCATATGCTCAGAAGGAATAATGGGGATGTAGACATGAAAGTCTTTGATGTGGATGCAGTGCGCAGAAGGATAAACACACCAGTTAGTGATGGGCAGTACATTTTAGACCGAGGCGAGGAGAATGAGAATGGATACAAGGAAAGAATTTCACAATTGGGAGAATAAGGGAACAAAGGAATGCAAGTGGGCAACCAGCCTGGACATTGGAAGGGTGAGCAGGTGAGGGTTTATTGAGGAACATGTGACCTGAGGTGGCTTGGGGAGGAGTGGAGGGGTGGGAGAGAAGAGGTACAATGACAGGACCGAGGACAAGTAAAGCCATATGCAAGCTTGTATAAAACAGAGCCCACAAACTTTCCACCGGTGTGAGAGTGACCGTCTTTGGGTATCCGCCTCTCATCTTGAGATTCCGAAGTTGCAGGAAGACTCATTTTTCACAACCTCAAGAGGTAATTATCCACTGCTGTGTCAGGAGGAGTAACATGTCCACAAGCTAAAACCGATCAAATCATGCATCCGTTCCTCAATGATCCAACAAACACTTGGGCTATCCACCGTGTCAATAGAACATGAAATTGAACAAAACATTCACCTTAAGGAACTTGAATCTACATTTGGTAAACTGAAAGCATGGAAAGTGAAATTCAAAATTATAATGATCAACTTTGTTGCAGAAACACATACTAAGACATCACATAATCCATATTACACATAATAATGTGCATTTCTTTGTATATTCTCATTGTTCAACACTTTTAACAATATTGTTGCGAATTCGCGCCCACCGGCGTGTGAACGACCGCATGTAGCCAAAAGCAGCCGCCTCGCCCACCGGAACGGACAATTCAGTCGTGACCCTCCGGGAACTACCGCCCGGAGCCAGTCACGGGTGGAGGTTTAACCTCACCACAACTCAGTCCGCATTCTACCCGTGCAAAATAGGGTCCGATCGCCGAATGGTCGATTGACCTAAGACTAACCTAAGTCATGGAGCCTACTCGCGCGAGTAGCGTACCGAGGAGTTGTACCACGCCACAGGTCGACTCCGGTCACGAACCGCTTAAGCGGCTCGTTCCATGCTGCAGAGATAACCAAGCGGAGCTATCGTCGACCTCGACGTTTCAAATTATTTACCGGGCGTACAAAACCCACTATCAATCCCTTACGTGATGCAAGATGGAGATTCAATAAAAGGAAGGAGACGAAGCAAAACAGGAAACAGTTCAACAAGCAAGCACTTTATTTACACACACACACACACACACACACACACACACAAGCACGTATTCACAGTCAAGACATGATGCAACAATAAAAGCAAGAGCAATACGACCGAATAAAAGGGCAATTATTTACAACACTTGTACAGTTCTACTTGTCGGACTCGGCGCCACATCACTCATTCAAAAAGTAAAGGAAAGAAAGCCACCCTCACAGGCAAGGAGGCAGAGAGGTCCGTGGACCAAATGTGCGTGGAACCTGGAGGAGCGGCCAGGTCCACGAGACCGAGAAGGTCTTACCCGCGTCCTCGTGACGCGATAACGGACAAGCCGCAATGTCCGTGCCGCTGCGCCCCGACTCTGTGCCCAAGGCGTGGTCAACGAGCCCTCTCCGGCGTGCTCCGCGCAAGCAGTTTGGTTGGCACCACGTTTTGGGTGGGGGAGGAACGGGGCCCCCCGGCACTATCTCAGCGCAGATGGGGGGGGGGAATTGCTGATGCTCAGGGTCGGGAGAGGGGAATGGCTGGCTGGCTTGGACCCCGCGACGAGACGGCACCAACGACGAGAAGAGCGACCCCCACACTGCAACCTCGATGCCGACCGCAGTCTTCACTCGACCCGAACTCCCGTCTTCACTCGCCCCGACCAGCCGCGCGAGTCGCCTTGTGCTCGCATCTTTATAGACCGGAGGAGGAGCCTATATGCAAATTTCAGGATAAAAACGCGATTGGAGGCGGGGCCACGCCACCCTCTGTTCAGCCATTGGTGAGGCAAAAAGGGGGCGTGAACCTCTTTTGATCCGAATTCCTCTCGTAAAGAATCCACGTTCATCGCGCTTGGAGGCGGGGCCATACCGCCCGACGCTCGCCCAATGGATTAAGAAAAAGGGGGCGTGAAGCCTTTTTGATCCGAATTTCTCTCTGAGAGGAACGCATTCGTACCCGCGGCTCGACGCGTTCGGCATCAATTACCGAACGGGCCCTGGACAGCACGACGTTTGGTGTTGACTGGTGGTGTGGTCGATGGTTGTAGAAGGAGATAGGTGAAGGTGGTGGGGGGTTTGCTGTGGTGGTTTGGTGGTTGGCGGGCGTCGTTTGGGAATGGCGGTGAAGTGATGTTTGCGGGATGGAGTTGTGGAGGTAAAGAGGCAAGGGTGGTGGTGTTTGAGTTGTTGGTGGCTTAATGGTCCAAAATAACAATAGAGAAAGAAAAATGGCTAACTCAAAGCGTCGCAGCCCGGATGAATCACACACATTCCCTCTATACAACGGGTTTGGGCTAACTCCACATGAACTTACCGATATATCTCACCTGAGGACTCTTTATGGTGTAATGCGAATTTCCACAACCATAACAATATATTTACTCAATCACATGAACTTTACCTTTTTCATGTTAAATAAATCTGCAGTTACCCTCGCCGAAGGAGAGAGTAATGCATTTGGGTCCGTCTGTCTGGAGAATTTGTGTTTTTCTCCGCAACTGCTTATCAGAATGAAGCAAAATTTTCACCATCGGTGCGACTGTTCATGTTGAATGTTTTAATGATAATTATGACGTCATAGGTCATGTGGTGTGGCAATCATGTTGGAAAAATGGAAAAAATTTGGACCTCTATCTCTAAAACCACACCAAGGAAAAAATTGAAACTTGGCACACAGCAAGTACTCCACATGGAAATCCTGAAGGTGTTTTTTTATGACGTCATAAGTGCCTTCGTTATGATATAATTGCATATGAAGAATGCTACATCTGATCAGTATGAAAATTTTTGAGGGTCATCTAGGTATAAAATGGTCCACAGAAAAAAGGTTGATGTCCGTCACGTGATTCGGCAGCCATATTGTTAAAAATAAATAAATAAATAAATAAAATAGTATAAATTGAAAGAAAAAAAAAAAAACTTCAAAAATCTTCTCTGAAGTGGCTGAACAGATTGAGGAGAAACTTTACACATACGACCGCCTATCCATGAGGAATAAATGGTTCACACATATGATGTCATAGATCACATGGTTTGGCAGCCACATTGGATTGAGGAAAAATATTGAATAATGTTTTCTCTTGAACTGCTCAATCAATCGACATGAAACTTCACAATGATGATCAGGTATTGATGGGGAATGCATGTTCTAAATTTCAACTTGATCGGACACATGGTCTGGCAGCCAGAATTATTATTCCCGCGGTTTCAAAGAAAAGCGGGAATATTGTGATCGTCTCCGCCGTCCGTCCGTCTTACCCTGTAACTCCTCCTTCACCGTTTGAAATAGGAACTTGAAACTTTGGGACATAGTAGATATATGTATGGGGAAGTGCACAACACTTTTGGATTTTTGATATGACCCCTCGGGGCCAGGCCAGAAGGGTTGGGGTCATGGGGGTCGATTAAAAAAAAATTGTCATAGCTTTTTAAATCAAACATATTCATGAGTTATACATTTAACAACATATTTTTTTAAACACATGATGATCAGAGGGTGCTTGGGGGGTAGGGGGTGCTTAGTGGATTGGGGGTCAAAATAGCTCCTCCTACACCGTTTAAGATAGGAACTTGAAACTTTGGGACATAGTAGATATATGTATGGGGAAGTGCACAACACTGTCAGATTTTGGATATGACCCCTAGGGGCAAGAGGGGGTGGGGTCATGGGGGCTGATTTTTTTTAAAGTGCATTTACCATTGTACATGGTAAATTCTTTTATAAAGAACTTACTTATGTGACCCCCATGAGTGACAAACAGTCACAGGTTTTACTGTATTTATCTAATTGATTATGAATAATTACAATTAATATTATACAGTTAATTCCTATGATTAAATTGATGCACAGTTCGATATTTCTGGACAGTGTTAAATTAATGTTTCATGAAATGTTGACATGCTTGCAATGACTTCTGATTTAGTGAACATAGTAAGTCTTTGGTCATAAAGCACATCAAATAGAAAAGAATAGTCATTCCATTTTGCAAGATAAAATTTCACCGAGCGTTAATGGGAAAAAGCAGTGCGCGCGGGAATATGCGATGGTGTGCCATCGACAACGTAGTTCTAGTTCTTGCTTGTTTTGGTTCCTTCTGATGACTCCAACGCAGGACTGTACCTACTTGGTCTTCCGTTTGATCTGAATTGAATTTATTTTAATCCCATTCTAAATTCAATTGAATAATAATAAACGTCATGGGTCAGGGTTAGGTGTCCAATAAAAGTGGGACGTCTGGGTACCCGGTCATCACTGCCAGCAGTTATAAAGTGGCAGTTCTGATTATGTCTCTTATGAATTACATAACACCAGTACACAAATGCCACACAAAACTACACAAACAAATCCTGGCGAGGGTCTGCAATCTCTGATTGCTCAGGACTTTTCTTGTTGTAAATGCAGAAGTTTTATTCATACTAATGTACAATATGCATTTTCAAAATTAGTTGTGTTGGGGAGGAGGGGGGGGAGTGAAAAGCTGAAAGTTTGTCAAGAGCATCTTATACCCTTGCATCAGCCTGAGAAAGGGTGGGTTCAGGAAAGGACAGACTTTGAGACCTCAGCCTTTTTAGTGAAGATTTTTAGCCTTGAGCAGTGTCCAGCATGACTCCATCCTTTGGAAAGGAAGGAAAAGAAGGAGAATGTGTACCAGACACAGACCTAACCAATTCCCACCAATCACAAAGTTTATCCTTCTGCCACTGCCATTATCAACACCCAAAACACCTCTCTCCTTGCCACTCCCCTTTGCATACTGCATCATGTTTGTTTGGTGGTGGTTGTTGTTGTTGTTGTTTTTTGTCCACCTGTTTCCCCTCTGTCTGTTGTTCTAATGACCTGTCACTTCCTGTCATTTGGATCCTTGATGAGTCTCGACTTCTTGAATTAAAAAAAAAAAATAAAGGTCATTACACAAACTTGTGTTGTTGGTAAACCTTCCAGCAGGTGCATGCACCAGCGATCAAATCCTCACCTCTTGCGCCAGTGCCTTTGCCTCATTCTCGGTGTGCGTCACGTTTACAAGGTGCCTGAAGGAAACGTACTTTAGGCCGTGGCAGGCAGCACACACCTGCTGGTAGACTTCATACCCACGCCGAACACTGCAATGCAATATCAACAGAACCAAGTGTGGAAACAAAAAAGTTTCAATGAACGTAAATAACCAGCACATGCATTGACAACCACTTATAATTCATGCAAAAGGTGCACCGATGTCCACCAATACCTCTGTATCACATGTGACTTACCTCAAGCTTCTCCAGGAGCGAGATAAAAGTCAAGAAGTAATAAAACTAAACTACTTTCTGGTGCTTCACAAGGAAGCACGGCATACGGAAAATGCGCCATCTTTTGGACGGACGTTAAGCGAGGTGTCCCATCTGCCGGCATTAGTTAGTGGATGCAAGAGATCGCAGTGTCCTTCGCGAAGAGTAGGTAAGCTATCGCCGGCACACTGATCAAATTAAAAATTCCCACCCTAACCAGCAGAGGGCACTGTATCCACGGCACAGCCCTGGCTCAGCCAATGATGCGACCCAGCAGCCTTGTGCTGCATACAAATGAAGAGGATTGCAAATCATCCACTGCAGCACATTAACATACACATCTATTCGGTCATCGCCTCGGCGCTTAACACAACGTGTACAAAATGACATTTTCAGTCGAAGAACAAGTTCAACTGTAAATTACAAGTTTCCACCAGCAACGAGATGAGCTAAATTTGCTTTTCGTTTCAAATTTATTAGAAGAAGGGCAACTTAGGTGCCCAAAAATTAAATCCTTAGAAGCATTCTCTGACCCAAATGGCAGTGCAAGGTGCAGCTTCAAACCTGGCAGAATCCAACGAGGAGAAAAAACCATTGTGACTCCAAGGAAGCGGTGTGGGGTGTAACTCCAGCTCTCCGGCATGCACCGAGAGATGCAGGGCGAGAGCAAAGCCAGCACCGCCTGCCGCCAACATCCCGAGAGATGAAAGGGCAACCCTACGCCTTCGGGACATCCCCACAAAGGAAATGCCAGCCTGTCAGCGAATGGACACACGGACAAGCACACATCACAACTTGGGACACATGATCATCTGTAAGTGGCAAACAAACAAACGTTAAATTAGTGTCATCTTGAGCATACGATAAATTTTAACATCTTGGGTTGGCCTGTTTGGTATTCCCATTTGACAGAGTAGAATAGCAAACCATGATGCTGGGATCCCAGGTTTGAAACACCCATTTATATAATACGAGCAAATACAACTCGTCACTTCGCTGACGGGAGTATGAAGGGGTGGGGGAAGGAAAGGCAGTGGGAGGGGAGGACACGTGTGGAGGTGACCACTGTCCGGACACAAGCACTTTCCAGATACGTCAAAAGAGGGCAACGTAAGGGGAAGGCAAGGAAAGGGAGCATGAGGGGAGGGTAAGTCTGGAGATAGTATACCTGTCCTCTGGACGGTGGTTAAGGGAGGGGGGAGAAAAAGGGGGTAGAGATGGAGGAGCGGAGGGGCAGGGAGAAGGGAAAGCAGCGTGAAGGGTGGGACGCAGAGGGACGGAAGGCCGCATGAGGCGAGGTTCCATCTAGGCATAATCACCATCTACATACATTGGGAGAGAGAGCATGGGGGAGAGAGTGGGAGGAGGAGTAGAGAGTGGGAGGAGGGGTAGAGAGTGGGAGGAGGGGTAGAGAGTGGGAGGAGGGGGTAGA
Organism: Eptatretus burgeri; assembly: GCF_056783735.1. NCBI lineage: Eukaryota > Metazoa > Chordata > Myxini > Myxiniformes > Myxinidae > Eptatretus > Eptatretus burgeri. Next base: position 93,432,022 of record NC_140971.1, read on the forward strand.
GAGTGGGAGGATGGGGTAGAGTGGTAAGAGGAGGGGGAGGAGGGAGGGGAAGGGAGGAGGGGTATTTCCGGCAGATGTGACGTCCATTTTAGCATAACACAGATGAATCACACTGCCTATGAAACACCAGGAAGACAGTTTATAGCCGAGTCAGCCCAAATTGGACAAATTAACACACTACTTGCAATCAGATCTGTTGCCAAGTTCAATTCTGGAAGTTAAATTTTGGAATTTGGCTTACTTTAAGAGATTCTCGAAGAAATTGTTGCAGCCTGTTCCAAGTCAAGGCATGGTTGAGCAGGCCAAAAAAAAAAACATGGTGGCTTCAGACCCGGCGAGGTGACCCAAGATGCGCCTGATGAAGGATATTATTAAATAAGGCCATTAATTATCTTCAAAAAGGGGTGTTTTAATTTACCCAAAGACCCAATTTTCACTCATGCACTCCATTGGAATTCCCTTTGTATGCTTGTAAAGTTTCAGGCTGCAAAGTTTCATGGTTTTGGAGTTATGAAGGACGGACACACACACACACACACACACACACACACACACACACACACACACACACACACACACACACACACCCACACACACACCCACAAACACACACTGACACCCACACACACACACACACACACACACACACACACACACCTGTCCATTTTATCTAACAAGGCTCTCTCTCTCCGATACCACATTTTGAATAACGGCATAAAAATGTTTTAAGGTCTCACTAAAACACCTGTGATGAAATGAAAATCAGTTCCGCTGAGCAATTCAAAAGCACCTCACCACCATGTCACACCTCTCAAAATAACTCAATGCTCGCCACGTATGATCACGTGACTGTCTGACCGACATCCGTAAGGCTACATACCGACATATCACTGTACATCTGCACCCCTGAAAAAAAACACATCACTTATGGATAATAGCATCAAGATGCTTGCCCAATGGCCACCTCAATCACCGACTGTAGCTCTGCGCCTTCCACCTCCACTGCAATTTCAATCAGCAGTGCCACCACCACCACTCTGCCCATCAGCCGTGTCACCACCACTTTGTCTCCCAGCCATGCTGTCATAACCAGAGAGAGTGTTGAGGAGGGCAGTGACGTTTGTGAAGAGGAGAGCGAGTTGGACAACCCTGTCCCTCTCTCTCTCTCCGAGTGAACCCCTGAGCTTTTTGGCTATAACAGTTTACAATTTTTTTTATTTGTGCAGGCTGTACTGCACAGGATTTGTGGTTAAAACATTCTCAATACTATCCATCCATCCATCCATTGGGACCATACTCTGTGCAGAGCGTTGGTGAGGCCGAAGCAGTCTCCTTGACTATTGGACACAATCCAGGACGGGTCGCCACTCCGAGTAAGCTGGTGCTCATTCTGCCGACCTCGGAAGGATGACAGGCCGGAGAGTCAACCCCACCTGGTATGAATTTAACATCCGAGCGGGATTTGAAATCAGGACCCTAGGATCCCAAGCTCGCCACCCAAGCCATTAAGCCAA